>NW_018397261.1:5536346-5614873 GCF_002168275.2 Theobroma umbraticum
TAAATGTAATGTAATTGTTTTTACATTGTAATGTTCATTTCTTATAATGTACTTAATTAAATCATCAAAGCACTACTATATAAAATTCAATCATTTCTTTTAAAAATATTTATATATATTTTTAAGATTATAACCATTTGAGTTTTTGTATATAGTATCCATCAAGTACTTATTCTATTTATTACATTCAAGAAAGATTTACTTGGAGGTAGGATTATGTAGCGGTCGGTTGTTATTGCAACCGTCGGTTGTTTTGATTTACCTTATTGACCAATCGGCTTGACCGTCAGGAGACTCATTCCTCCGAACTAACCAAATAAACGACGATTATTTTTTTTTAGGAGGAGTGAAAAAGATAAAAGTGCCATTTATTAAACTCCTAAAGCAGCCCTTATCCTCTATACCCCTGCAATTGTTTCCCTTTTCCCTGACCTAATTCCCCGTCCACTCCTTTTTTGCCTCTCCCTAACTCCCTCTCGTACTTCTACCGAAACTAGCAACCACCAAATTAAAGTTAACTCCTCTTAAAAAACCAACTAAACCAAGACTCTTAAAAATCGACTGTAATCGATTTTACGTCTTATGCCATTCAATCAGCTAAAATTTTAAAATTTTTTTATTAATTTTATCAAAAACAGAACCGAAAACCGACCGAACCGAACTAATTTTTGTTCACTAGTACTTGGTGGTCTATAGGACTTGCACAACAGTTTGAGGCTTGGGACAAGGTCCACGTGTCACCTCTTCATACTTGGTTGCATACGTTTTCCGTAATATCTCATGTACCATTCCGAACCTGATAACGGTCGCGTTAGGGTTTTTTAAAAATCCTAAAGCGAAAAACCCTCTAGGGTTTTGGAAATAGCTGCTTTTCGTGACCAAAATTTTCTCCATTCGGAAGAAATGGGTTTCTGGGGTCAGTTCTTCTATTATCTTGGGCAAAACCCTTTTGTTTTCGCTTTAAATTTTTTACAATTTTCATTTTTAAATGTCATTTTCGATGTGTTTGGTTACTGGAAACTGTAGGGACTAAGCAAATTGCAAATCGAACTATGATAATGGGCTTGGATCGACGTAGATGTTTTGAAAGGAAATCTCAAGTTTCATTATCATCTTCCTGCAAGTTTCCAGTAATCAAACGGGGCATTAATAGTATTAGTATTTGTTTATTCCTGAAATTCTCAATTTGTTCTCATAACCCTCTATTTTTTTTTATCAGGAATTGAAGTCAAACCTGGAAAACCGCACCCTTATCACTCCGACAATGTGCGGGGAAAGCTTCACATTACTCAGGTATGTTCTCCTGGTTCAGAAATTGGAAGTGAAAAAAAATTGATTTTGATTTTGATTTTTTGAATATTGATTTATGTTGGAATTTATTTTCTTTTATAAAAATGGTAATTAATGTAGTGGTAATGTTGATTGTAGTTTAAATGCGCCTTTATGAGTTGCTTTGAGGTTCTGGCCCTTCTTTAGTGGAGTGATTGTCTGTATGGAATGGAATGAAGTTGAACCGTTTACTTAGCATATATTAGTCTATGGTTTGTTAGAGTTTAGGCTTAGTTCTCTGAATTGCTTCTCCAAATCATTTTTGGATTTCTAAATTAGTTTTGTTAATCTATCTTATGTGATAACTCAGGCAACTTTAGGCCTTGGATCATCTACAGAGAGGGCTGTACTTCAGTGTTCTGTAGGACACAAGAGCCCAAATATCTTGTGTTCCTTGTTGCCAAATCAGAATGAGACTTGCTCCTTAGATCTTAAATTTGATGAAGATGATGATTTAGTCGCTTTTTCAGTAATTGGCCCACGAAGCATCCACCTCTCTGGTTACTTTGTTGCCGCTGATGGAGATCACCTAAGAGATGAATATGAATCGTATCCTTTTATTTATCTTTCTGGTTTTAGTGACTTGAATTTGCGTATTCCGTTTTGCTTAAAGTTTCATAAAAGAACTGAGAATATGGTTGAATTATTTAGAACTCCAAATATGGTTGAAACATTGCTAGTTTTAATTTCTTTACTACATTATGAAGTGATTCTTATGGGGAGGATATTGCTGAGACTGAGTCAGAAGATGAGTCCTCTGATTATGATTCTGAAGATGAGTATGAAGATGACTTCATAGATGATGATGATCTTGAATTTTTTCCACCTTCACCTGTACCAAATAGTGGAGGTATTTGGCACTTTGATAGCTTAACTGGAGTTCACTAACTAGAAATTGGATCATACATGTTCCTTTTCGTACTATGTGTATCAAATCTGCAACCTTCCACAGGAAATTTCTTTTAATTTTTTAATAATTTTATATTGGCTAGGACCTAGAAGTAATGTATGGCCAACATGGTTTGAAGTAGTGTAGTCTTGACCCCAAAATTTTGACCTATTGGCTCTGGAATTTGGGTTTGTTTTGAACAAATTGAGGTTTTGGTTAAAATTGACATCACTGCAGACGTTTGGCCTTTTCTTGAAAATTTAGAGAAGCTTTATTTTGTTTAAAACCTGTCTATCAAAGTGTCTAGATCATAGCCCTTGGGATAGAAAAAAAAAATTGTTACAATCACTTGTTCCCTAAATTTTGATCGACTGGTTCAGGTATTTGGGTTTGTTTTGAACAAATTTAAGTTTTGGTTAAAGTTGACGTCACTGCAGAAGTTTGGCCTTTTCTTGAAATATAGAGAAGCTTTCTTTTGTTTAAAACTTGTAAAGTGTGTAGAACATGGCCCTGGGTGTAGAAAAGAAAGATTGTTACAATGGAAAGTATTAGCTAAAATCAATGTAACAAAGGAAGATTTAAGAACTATTTGGTAGATGAAAATTAGTAAATATAAATGATTCAGCTGCTTTCTTTAAAAATATCATTTCAGTGGTTGACAGGGAAAATTGTGGTGAAATTTTTATGTTTTAAGTACATTATGAGAGCGTTTACCAATAGATTAATTTATTATTTCACTTTATTGATCCACTGCCCATTTTCTGAAAATAATGCCTCAGGTTTTTGTACACGTTCATTATTCCATGTACATTGGTACTGGTACTTGACAGGCTTTTTGCTTACTGTTCTTTTTTTTTTAATTAATTATAGTTGTAATTGAGGAGATAGTGGATGATCACAAACCTACAAATGGAAATGTGGAATCTAAACGATTGAAGAAAAAGAATAAATCAATGGACTTTGAGGACAGAAGCAACTCCCAGCAGCAGCTTGTTGTCAAGAGAGGTGCTGGTGTAACAGTTTTGGAAAGTGAAGATGAAGATGGCTTTCCAGTTTCTGCTTCACATAAAAGTGAAGATGCTATTCAAGAGCCTCAACCAGAAACAGAGAAACAGAGAGAAAAAATAACAGCTGAAAAAGACAAGAAGCCAACAAAAGATGGTAGTGAAAAGAAAAGAAAAGTTAAAAGAACTGATGAAGATGGTCTACAAGAAAGGTGAGATGGCCTTCAACTTAACAGTCTTTCCTGAACTTGGTTAGTTGGTTCTATTAAGTATATTATTCAGGCACTTAAGTTGCTAATAATATGCTAAATCCATTGATCTTTGAGATGGTTATGAAAACCTTGTTAGGAAAAAGAAGAAGAAGAAGAAGCAGCAAAAAGAAAAGGGTACAGATAACATCAATGGTTTGCAGGACGAAGTTCAGCCTCTGAAGGTAGAGAGCCAGGATCCAGAGCAGGTTTTGCCTATTGGAAACAAACATGATCAGCCATCCAATGATATGTGAGAACTGTTTCCTGCTTTTGTGTATTCATGGAGAGATATGACTGTAGTTAGACAGAGTGTGCCTGTGGATATATATGCACATGCATGTAAATTTACTTGTTGAGATTTTCTTTATAAACCCTTCACAATAAAAAAAAGTCATAAATTAATGTGTATTAAGATCAAGTATACTGATTAGGTGTAAGTTAAAACCTTTTGGATAAAACAGGGCAGGGAGGAGAAACTTTCTTCTTAATCTGTTGATCGAGCTTTACATAAGTTGGAAGAGCTGGCTTAATAATCAATGGTACTTCATGATAGACATATCCAAACTTTTGAAGTGGTGGAAAGTTGGAAGTGACTTATTATGTCAAATGCATAGATTCTGATTTGCATGGTAGGCTGATGCTAGATGTCGCCCTTAGCTAAAGTTATATGTTAGTTACCCAAAAATGTTACCGTTTGCATGGCAGGGTCCTTGATTCAGATGCAGACAATGTGCCTGGTGAGAACCATGCCGAGAAGAAGAAGAAAAAGAAAAAAAAGAAGAAGAGTGCCCAGGAGAATCGAGTGGATGCAAATGCAGCAGTTTCACAAGGTAGAGATAAGGATACTTCCACTTTGAAGTCTGAAGAGAAGCAAACTGCTGGCAAGTCTTCTCAAGTGAGAACCTTTCCAAATGGATTGGTCATTGAGGAGTTAGCAATGGGCAAACCCGATGGTAAAAGAGCATCTCGTGGGAAACAGGTTATTCCTTGTGCATTAAGTTTTCAGTTGGTCAGTTTTCCCCCACTGACAAAAAATACATTAGTGCTTTATTTTTTCCTGCAATCATGAAAATGCTTTCATCATATTATGGATATTTTCTCAAGTAAGGGAATGGATAGGAGATTGCCTGAAAAGGTAATGGAGCCTGAATACCTCGGAATAGATCTCAATTATTCATGTGATATGATTTTGAACTATATTTTATGTCAAGATGAGTTGTGTATTAATGTTATGCATGTATGTTATAATTAATATTTAGTTGGAGATTCTTACGCAAGTCTGTTCATTTGGTTCAGGTTAGTGTCCACTATATTGGGAAGCTCAAGAAGAATGGAAAAATATTTGATTCCAATGTGGGAAGGGCCCCTTTTAAATTTCGTCTAGGTACAAGCATAAGACTTATGAATTACCAGAACTTGATATCTTTTTGGAGGCAAAATTTTTGAGTAGTTAATTACGTATAATTATTTTGCTTTGGTTTAATAGGTGTAGGAGAAGTCATTAAAGGATGGGATGTTGGGGTCGAAGGTAAATTTTTTTGAAAATTGTCAAAATTTTTTTGAATTTTGGTTATCCTTGTTCTCCTAATTCCATTTTGAAGCATTTATATATAAATATTTCTTGAACGTATATTGACCTCAGGCATGCGAATTGGGGATAAAAGAAAACTCATAATTCCACCATCCATGGGGTATGCTATTCTTTATTTCTTAAGTACCTGCATTATACTTCAATTAATGTAAATTGGTCGTACAATGTTGTGTACCTTTCTTGTAACTGGCAATCTTGATCATGTTTAATTGCAATTGTTATTGCAGTTATGGTTCTAAGGGTGCTGGCAGCAGGATACCTCCAAATTCATGGCTCGAGTTTGATGTTGAGTTGGTTGGAGTTCGCTGATTAGCCTACTCTTTTTCTTACCTCCCAAGCCCTGGAAAAGGTTTTTCACTGCTTTGAGTTACCTTGAGCCGGAAAAGAAGGAATGAGAAAACAATCTTTGATTGTCTTGCAAGTTCACAAGTTCATCCGATAGTCTGTCTCAATTCTGAATGGTGTGACTGTGAGGGAAGTCGTGATGACAAGTTTTGGCAGAAAGACTGATTTGCTTCAGCTGAAAGAAAATAGGAAATTTTGAATGAAACGTTTGCTCTTTATGTTGTTTGTCTCAACGATAGAAAAACCTTGGATAGATACTCATGTTTTATCTATTGATTATTGAGGTTAATGCTATAAGAAAATTTTTAGCGAAAAAATGGATTATTTTATATCTAAAAAATGTTTCAATTATTATGAAATAAATCTAAAAGAGTAACTATAAGAGAAATATAAAAGAAAGTATTTAAAGAGAAAAAGTATTTAGAGAAAAAGAAAAAATCTTATTGAAGTGTCTCTTTACAAGATGAAGATAATATTTAGAGATTAGATAAATTATATCTTAATATAATTTGATTTACATCAAATTTAGATATAAATTATATAAATAGATATTTATAAAAATATTTATAACATCAATAAAATATTTTTTTTCTTTCTGAAAAAATTATTTTTAATAAAGTGAAAAGAGAGGTAAAGATTCAATATTAAAAAGAAATTTCGTAATAGTAACATGAACGACACGCAAATGATAGAGAGAAAAAGAAAAGACAATTGAACATAATTATTTAACACATTTATGAATCCTGGACTTGTTGCTGTTACAAGGAACTTCACTTTCTCACTAGTTTTCAGAGTACCATGATCACGAAGAAAAACAATTAACGCTCCAAACCCAAAAGCCTCTAAACCATTTGAGCTGCCGTGGTTTAATCGAACCATGGGCGCTAGAATCACTTCTTTTCATGGCGACGCCTCGTTAAAATTCCAGTTTTACCCTCACTTCTCGAATTTGGTAATTCGTTTTATTACTTTTGCTATGGTACTTTTATGGCCCTCCAAAAAATCGACAAGAAAACCATCTCCACCGTCCACGATATTACCCAACTTCCACGATCAACGGCCCGCATTCGGTTCCTCTATCCCTTTTTATATATTTTCCCCTCCGAGCAGCTCTCACTTTACTCAGTTCTCTGGGGAAGGAAACGAAACTCGAGTGGTAGTAAAGACGAACCTCGTTTATATCGAAATAAAAATAAAAAAAATACCAAACAATGGTTACGATCAGGTCTGTCAAAGCCCGTCAGATCTTCGACAGTCGTGGAAACCCCACCGTTGAAGTAAGTTGTTGATTTCATTTTAGCCGTCCGATTTATATTTCTACTAGCATATACATTTCTTTTGTGTTTGTTTGGTTTTTTCTTCCTTTAATCATCGTTTTTCATATGGCTCTATTTGGTTGAAGAGAAACTAAGTGTTTCGTAGTGTAACTTTTTTTTTTTTTGAGTTGAGTGATAAGTGTGAGTTGCATGAAAAATTTAACAGGCTGATGTTACTCTCTCTGATGGGACCGTAGCAAGAGCTGCTGTGCCAAGTGGTGCTTCCACTGGTAATTTTATTCTCTCTTACATTTTACTATTATCTGTTTTAGTTGAATGCATTTATTTAATTTATTTATAATTTTGTTAGTTATCGTTAAAAATGGAAAAACTGAATCTGTACCGATGCTATGTGGTCACTTACTCGCTCCTTGTTTACTCTGAAAGGTACATATGAAGCTCTGGAATTGAGGGATGGAGGGTCTGACTACCTTGGAAAGGGTGTGCTTAAGGTAATTTCTTTTTCTTTTTTCCATTGTTGTGTAGATTATAGATTTGAGTTAAATTTGCAACTCTTCTTTCTTCTTTGGTTATTCTATTTCACAAGCTTTTGTTAAATTAAAACATGAATGTCAATAACCATTGTGCGCGTGCGTCTATATTTATTGATGGAGTTGTAACTGTTTGGCATGGTTTTATTATCTTGATGATGTTTAGGCTGTGAAGAATGTGAATGCAATCATTGGACCTGCTTTGGTTGGCAAGGTATTATATGGAACTTTAAATTGTGATTTTTTTTTTTTTTTTTGCTGTGTGTGAAGATCATTAATGTTTTGAGTTTTATCTTGCTAATCCTTATGTTCACAGGACCCAACAGAGCAGGGAAAAATTGATAATTTCATGGTACAGCAGCTTGATGGAACAGTTAATGAATGGGGTTGGTGCAAACAAAAGGTGTATCTTATTTTCTTTTATTTTTTCTTTGTCTTCTGGTTATTTTAATTGCAATTTCCTAATTAGCTAATGGATGATTATTTCAGCTTGGAGCAAATGCTATCTTGGCTGTTTCACTTGCTGTTTGTAAAGCCGGCGCCGTGGTGAAGAAAATTCCCCTCTACCAGGTAATGTGTCATACTGTTGTATTGACCTGTTTGGTTTGTCACCTAATATTATTTTTCTGTAGATTCACTCTTTTTGTGTCTTCTAACTTGCAGCACATTGCCAATCTTGCTGGCAACAAGACCTTGGTCTTGCCTGTACCTGCATTCAATGTTATCAATGGAGGTTCCCATGCAGGCAATAAACTAGCGATGCAGGTAAGATTACTAAAATTTTTTGAAGCATGGTTGGATTCCATTTTGCCTTATTGAAGTCTTTAACTATTTGGTACTTGTCCAGGAATTCATGATTCTCCCAGTCGGGGCATCATCTTTCAAGGAAGCCATGAAGATGGGCGTAGAAGTATATCATCACCTGAAGGTAGACTTTTTTCCCTCTTTGCCACTTACTTTCTTCCTGCTCCCTTGGCTTCTTGTTTTTCTACCCTTGTAGTTTGTTCTTACTTGTTGCTCTTTTAGGCTGTTATAAAGAAGAAGTACGGACAGGATGCTACTAATGTTGGTGATGAAGGTGGCTTTGCTCCTAACATTCAGGTCTGAAATAATTTGCTGTTTGCTAGGAACCAAATTCTAGGTCTGGTTTAGCGTGAAGGGCCTTTTGCTTCTCTTATTTCTTTTATTTTTCATAAAGCAAATGTATAAAATGAATTGAGCTTACTACTTCGGACCATAGATTTGTAATGAACAATGGACCTCAGGATCCTGATTATACCAACCGTTTAGATAAGTAATTTAATTTGCTTTGCATGGATATTATGATTTGCAGGAAAACAAAGAGGGACTTGAGCTCTTGAAGACAGCTATAGCAAAAGCTGGGTACACTGGAAAGGTTAGTTTCAGAAATATTCAGCATGTTAACCTAAACTGGTGTAGTTATATCATTATCTACTATGTTTTTGCTGAAATCTTATCATCAAAATTAACTTTTTATCTTTGTTGACAGGTTGTTATTGGAATGGACGTTGCTGCTTCAGAGTTCTATGATAACAAGGATAAAACCTATGACTTGAATTTCAAGGAAGAGGTAAAATATGTTTTTCATATGACATCTGTAACTTTCCTGTAACATTTTCTTTAATTTAAAGTTAAACTGGATTACTTATCAAAAAATTGTTGCTACAGAACAATGATGGATCACAAAAAATTTCTGGAGACAGTTTGAAGAATGTTTACAAGTCATTTGTGACTGATTATCCAATTGTCTCCATTGAGGATCCATTTGATCAGGATGATTGGGAGCACTATGCCAAATTGACCTGTGAAATTGGTGAGCAAGTGCAGATTGTTGGTGATGATCTCCTTGTCACAAATCCTAAGGTAAAAGACTTTATTTATGATTTGGATTATAATATAGAGGTTGGCTTTGTGGAGTTGTTAATGCTCTATGTTTTATGCTTGCTTCAGCGCGTGGAGAAAGCAATTAAGGAGAAGTCCTGCAATGCTCTTCTACTGAAGGTAGCTTTTGACCAATTTTTCTGTTCTTCAACTAATCTTGTACATGATGTAGAGTTAGCAGTGTATTTGTTTTTAGCTGTTGGCTTGCTCAGATTAATAAAATTCTTCGACGATATTCACGGTTTGTTATTTGTCAGGTGAATCAAATAGGTTCTGTAACTGAAAGTATTGAAGCTGTAAAAATGTCTAAACTTGCTGGTTGGGGTGTCATGGCAAGCCACCGAAGGTATGGCTCCCTCACTTCACAACACCCTACCAATTGTTTTTTGTTATATCGATCTCTGCATTTAATATGTGACTTATTTTAAGAAAATATATTTGATATGTCCTGATGGTTTTAGATATCATTGTTATGTGTATTCCTCCTTACAATGTTTTCGTTGTCTAATGTAGTGGCGAAACTGAGGATACTTTTATTGCGGACCTTTCAGTTGGGTTGGCAACAGTAAGTGTTATGCTAACTCTTATCTTGTTTTACTTTTAGTTTTCACCAAAAAAAATTCCTTGCTTTTTAGTTTTCACTATTTCCATTTTGAGTTATTGACCTACCTTTTTCCGAAACAGGGCCAAATCAAGACGGGAGCTCCTTGTAGATCAGAACGTCTTGCCAAGTACAACCAGGTAAAGGCTTATTCATTCTTGCTTTTAGCTTTTAGGCACATTCTCTGCTATCTCTATCATTCTTTATAGGAGGCAGATATAGTCTTCAATTGTACTAACTATTTTATGATATGGATTGCACAATTGCAGCTTCTCAGGATTGAAGAAGAGCTTGGAGCTGCTGCAGTTTATGCTGGGGCAAAGTTCAGAGCACCAGTAGAACCCTACTAGGTTCATTGGCGATTCCCTGTACTGCAATAAGCTTCATGACGCTGCGGAAGTCAAGGGTCTTTTCTAGTAGTAGGAAGGCTTAAATTAGTTAGCATAGTAGAATATGAGGTATTCCTGAGTGAAGGTGTTGTTTTGATTGGGTTCACTTTTTCCCCCTTTTTCGAGTAGTGTTTTTGTAAAAACTTGTTTCAGTTATAAATCTTCACAATTTGAATGTGATGCTGTGACTATTCTCTTCCTTGGGTAATCTAGAGTAAAGGGTTTTCATAATTATCTTTTGAATATATGGGCTTTGAATGGTTACATACGGGAAATTATTGGACTGCACTTTCATGTCCTAGGTCTTGTCCGCCCATGGGAAATTAAGGCGTGGGGACTGGGGAGTGATATTAAAGTGACGTTTACGTTGTAAACCAGTGGAGATGACTACATACTTTGATAGGGTCAAGAGTTGTTGATAAATGCCCCCGTTATTGCTATATTTGTAGTATTTAGCAAGCCTGTCAACCCAAGGAACTCGGTAGTTTCTTGTCAGAGGGTGATATATTTTCCAGCAATGTGTATCAGGTTCAGGGCATTCAATTCTATATTATTTCACCAAGAAGCCTCTAATTAAGGGCTTGTTGGGGTCAAAATTTGTCATCTCCATTCCGTCCCTGCCATTCAAGGCCATTTTTCGTGTAGAAGAGAATTCGCGGTTCCTTGTATCTCCAATTTGTTGTAATCATCGGGGTGACTTGATTGATTTTTCATTTTGGGTGTATGTGTGACACCTTAATTTTTGCGTGTACTACTAGGAGTCAATTATTCGTAAAGAGTTTAATTATTTGCTAGAAATATTTTGGGTAAATTATTTCTATTTTTAAAATTTTGATCGACATTTTATTTTAAAAACCTAAATATTATTAACGAAAATTATAAAAAAATTAAAATATTTTTTATTAATTTAAAAATTATTATTATATTTTTAAAAAAATAAAAAAAATAAGAGTGCTCTCCCAAAAAAGAGACCACCGGCCGATTCTCCCAGGGGAAGACAGCAACGATCAGTGCTGTCCAAAGGACTGGAGCACCGAATCAATCCTCTCAAGGGAGAAGCTCTGGTGCTCCCCAAACAAGGAGTTTTTTCTTTTTAATTAATAAAAAAAAAAGAAATAATAAAGGTATTTTTTTAATCAAAACCTGAAAGTAAAAGTATTTTATCTTAATATTTTTGGTGAGAGAGTTTACCTAAAATTGACTTTAGAGTAAATTTTGAGCTCCAATAAGTAACTAAACAAATAGAAATAGAAGGATTGAGCCTCTTTAAACAGTGGACTTGTTCGGAAATCGGAGCCCAACAAAGAAAAATTCAGAGTGCAATTTGTGTGGGGCCTACATAGGAATAAAATGCAGCTGGCCCTACATTAAATGGGCTTTTACTGTGTTTAAATGTAAAGGCTAACTAGGTCTCCTGCAGCCCAACTGGCGTTCTCCTCGCCTAAACAAATAGCTTCGGCTTCGAAATTGCGACTCTGAGCAGCTTAGGGTTTTGCTGAGGTTTTGAGAGCCGGCGACTTGCTCAGAGGTATTTTCTTCTCCATTTTACTTGCTTTTCCACTTCTCGTATTTCTAGTTTACTGTTTCCAATTCTTGGAGTATGAAATGATACGATTTTACTTAGGTATTTGCATTTATTGTTTCTTCTGGAAATCACGAAAATTGATATCAGATATCAGGTTTTGATTGCGTTTGTCTTGTTTTTACTTCTCTGGAACCTGGTTTAGTTCAATGTAACTTCTTGTAAATCTAGGATTGTGTTGTGCTCTTAACTCAAAGTTTGGGAAGGTTTGTGGCATCCTTTTTCTGTTTGATATTTTGTTTTGGAAAACTGATTCACGCTGTTGGATGTCCTGTACTTTCTTTGCGGTGAATTACCTTTACACCTGGTTAACAGAAATTTAATAGGTTAATGGGTATTTTCTTTCTTGGACGAAGCAATATCGATTTTGGTCTGCTATTTTCTTTGCCTGGTCACTCATGACTGTGATTACCTTATAGGGATTAAAAAAGTAGTGTACAAAAATTACTGTATCCTATTTGGATCCTGGTAATGAGTTTTTGAAATTCCCCCTCTTTAATGGTAGGTTTTACTCAATGGGACTACCAAGTAAAAAAGCAATCTTACTAACTGAGAATTCAGAGGAAGATGATAATGTAATGGATGATCTTACTGAGGAAGAGTCTGAATCTGGGTCGGAATCAGAAGAGGAAGATGTGAAGTTGGCTGAGCCTTCGAAGAACTCTATATACAATAGGGATGGCCTCATTGAGAAACTTCAAGATATCAGCTGGCCAGAAAACGTTGAGTGGATGCACAAGCTTTCCTTTGATATTGATCAAGAGAAAGAGGTGGATGTGAATGATGACCTGGCAAGAGAGCTTGCTTTCTACACACAGGCATTGGAGGGGACAAGGTTGGCGTTTGAGAAGTTTCAGTCAATGGGGCTACCTTTCCTTAGGCCTCCTGACTATTATGCCGAGATGGTTAAAACAGATGCCCACATGCATAAGGTGAAGGGCAGGCTTTTGGCACGAAAGAGACAGATTGAAGAGGCTGAGGAGAGAAGGAAGGCTAGAGAGGCCAAGAGAATTGCTAAAGAGGTTCAAGCTGAGAAGTTGAAAGAAAGAGCTAAGCTGAAAAAACAAGAGATTGAATCAGTTAAGAAGTGGAGGAAGCACAGGCAGCAGAGTGGCTTCCCTGCTGGTGGCAAAGATAGTGAGCTAGACTTGGGTTTCGAAGATGGTAAAGCATTTGAGAGGTCGGGCAAGAAAAGGCCAGGGGTGTCTCCAGGGGATCGCTCTGGAGGGAAGGCAAAGCAAGGTGGTGGAAAGGGTAAGAATGGAAAAAACAGGGAGTTCAGGAATTCAAAGTTTGGATTTGGAGGGAGAAAAGGTTTGAGAAAGCAGAACACTGCCGAAACCACGAATGATCTGAGAGGCTTCAATAAAGGCAGTGTTGCAGGAAACAAGAAAAGCAGAAGGTGATAAGAGCTAGGACCTGTTCTCACTTCTGGGCTTTTCTTTTTTGCTTTTATGTAAACTTTAAGCCGTTGTTTCATCTTTAAGTATTAATTTTCTTTTTGATGTTCGGGTTGAGTAATGGTAGTTTGAAGTCATGATATTAGTTAACTATGTTTTCTGGGTGGAATTTACAAAGAAAATTATCCGATATACATAAATTATATTATGAGTAGTAATGTTGAATCAAGATCATTAGTTTGCAATGAACCTGCCAACTTAATTCTTGATCCAACCTTTGTTTGGCATCAGAAAAAAATGACATTGGAAGCATAGGAATTGCTTCAGCCAATGCTGCTCAGGCCTCATAAGCGAACTCAACAGCTGGATTATGCAATTTTCTTCCCCCAAGAAATCCAAGTTTGCCAAAGAATAATGCCAATATGTTATCCGGAGAGAAAAATACAAAACAGGCCAATAATGCAAGGTAGTTGGTGTTTGATCGTACTGTCGTCCGATTCTGAATTCTATCATAACAGATTCTTCCATGATTCTTATTTTGTACAATGTATTCGAATTTTGAACTCAAAATGTTCGATTAACATGATTTATATATGGCAAGTCAAATTTCCAATGAACAATCATCCGTTATCTTACGATATAAGAGAATTTTGTTATTTTGATCTGCCCGTTTCTTGATTGCCTCGTTATTCTCTTTCTCATTCATAGGAGAAAACAAAAAGTTTCAAAAAGACATTGCTTCGTTGTAAGAGCCAGAAATTACCCAAGGCTAAGCCATTGATGACATAAAAGAGTACGGGAGACCGAGAAGGTTCCGTTCCATGTGCAGCATTTGGGACTAGTAAAATGCAGGGAAGCCCCACTTCGCAGTTGTCCCAAACCATCAATAGATTAATGATTTTTTGGGAAAAATAACCCATTAATCATTTATCAAAAACATTATATAATCTGTCAGCTCCTATTAAATTATAGCTTCCACTCAACACTTTCTGCTACAAAAGCTTCTCATCCACTCTTTTTTCTTAGACTGTGCAGCGCTATAAATAGCCTTAAAATCCCCTGGTAATACCAGTATAGTTTGATCAACTGTTGCCCTTTCTCCTCGCTTCACTTTCTTGTCCCTTGTTTTTTTTTTTTTTGGTTCGTTTGTTGCAACCATGCTTGATTCTACATTGGATTTGATAAGCCAAGCTGTTTCCAACGATCTTTATGTCTTCTGTCTCTTCAATTTGATCATTGTTATGATCCTCATGGGTTCGAAGCATGGCTCCAGTTTCGATCAAGACTATGAAATTCCTCTCTCAACACCTACATATCATAAGCAAGACGCAGAGGCTAAGCAATCACCTGACATAAGTGAACGAGCTATGAATCCCTGTAGAGTGCCAGGTGCCAATGAGACAGCTACTGAGGGCAACAAAGGGACCAAAAATGATAGTAATGGCAACAGTATCATCGTTACTGATGAAGATGATGAAGGGGATGACGAGCTAAGGAGAAGAGTAGAAGAATTTATCGCCAAGGTCAACAGAGAATGGAGAGCAGAAAAGTTAAGCATGTCTATTTCAGCTTAAAGATACATCTTCAATGCATATATCTTCTTTAGATCATGCCCGAATCCTTCTTTTAAATTGATGGGTCATGGCTTCAGGAAATTCCTCCTTTTTTTTTCTTTTACAGATGAGTTTTTCAGCTTGATAGTTGAGAGCAGCAAAACTTTCTGCAGCTTTGTTTAGAATTCTACTCTGCCTCTTGTAACTGAAGGCTGTAAATTTCGATGATGGAAAGGAAGAATAAAATGAGAGTAAACCCTTATTTTGTTTAAAATTATCCGTATCGACTTTAATGATTCGACCTGTCTACCTGGGGCATGCCTGAAAAAGAGATGCTTTTCATGTACGTGTTTTAATCTTGTCAAGAGAATTTGTTTCAAGCATCAAAAGGACTTTGCATACTTTACAAGCGAAGCAAGGGCATTCATATAAGAATTCTTTTTCTCTCTGTGCTGCCCAACTGCTGTGTTCTTGACCATTAAACTATAAGGTTCATTAGAAAAATAGTAACGATAAAGCAGTCTTTGAACTAATTTTACTCCCAAATTCAATGAAATAATAAAATGGCCATATTTATTACTAATGGCAACTTTGTTATCTTGATGATGAGGCCTGGCCTGGCTTTTATTCTTTCCACGAACATAATCTTCTGCAAGTATGGATGGTGAAGAGTCAGACGACGCAGATTTTGACTTGAAATTGACCATGAAAATAAGTTCTGGGGTTGTATAATAATATTAGCATTGCAGAGACAAGGAGTGGCCCATTAGCCATAAACACTCTTAAAGGCGAGCTTTGGAAAGGTTAAATTATCTTTGAAACTTGTAGTAAATTCTAAAGTGAATTATATTCAATTAAGGGTCAAACATCTTTGTGACAAACTTGAAATTGTGGGATGCGGGATTTTGTGAATTATATTCAATTAAGGGTCTTGAGTTTCTACAAACCATAATCAAAACAACAATGCAATTAAACCTTCAAATCATTCAGATACATGGCACTTAAAATCAGAAGAATGGCACACCAGGTTTCGATCATTTCATAAAATTTTACACCAATGAGTAAGACAACACTTGAAAATACACCATACACCATGACAACAGCCGCATACTGATCCTAACAAACTAGAAATACTACCTAAACCTATCGAGAGGGAGTACAATTATGGGTTAAAACCATCAAGATGTTAAACCTACTTTTCCCTTGGTAAGAAGCCAATGAGCTTATAGTGGTTTTGGACAAAGTTGACTTAGGAGCCTAAATGATGTGAAAAGAACAAAGACGATAAGCCAGCTTCTGACATGCGGATGCCATCAACTGGAAACCTCACACTGTGATAGACTGTGGCCTTTTGATTCCTCTCCAGCTGAAGACGATTTATTGTCAATAGCAGAGTTTCTAAAGCCCTGGATAGGGTTCAAAGTACCCAAATTGTCTCCAGGGAATGGAGCGGTGAGAATTGGCTTTACTCCACCATAGGACACCTTAATTTCTTCTGTAGACATCGTATGCACAGCTGTAGGGCTCACAACAGCTGCTGCAGGTTCAGTTCTCTGTTTCTTGTGCTTCTGCTCCTGCTGGTGACCTAGTAGGAAACTGCCCACAACAACCTGTTCACTCAAAACGATTGAGAAAGAAGGTATTAGACAACGACAGTGATCCTTTTATTTATTGCTAGTGTTGTCCACTGGCCAGGTTGCAGCATTCCACGTCCTTTGAAATAACATTAAACCATTGAGTTTTTGCTAATATTTTATGTCAATATCAACTGTCTGAATTTTCTTTCCAAAACAAGATATCATCAAAACATATGGAAACCTTGTGTGTATATTTAGAAATTTTGAACTACTTAATGACCTTCAAATTCTTTGTTCTTTGCCTCTTTCTTTTTGATCTTTCATAGAATATGGTTTTACCTGCACAGGACCAGCTGCTACCAACAGACCAGCAAGTCCCCCTCCTAAAACACGACCATCTGGGCCTGCCAATGAAACACTCATCCCACCAGATCTACTCTTTGTTCCAGCATTCTCAGTAGGCATAAATGAACCAGACAAGGAAAGGATCTCAAAACGTCCCTGGAGAAATAATAAGGAAGCTGGGGATTATTACTTGACAGCTATGAGGATATAAAAATTACAAACGCTTAAAACACCAACTGTCCAGGCTTGGAAGCTTCCTCTAATACAAAAGCTAAGCAAGTTTGAGTGGTTCTAGACTGGATCGTGAGTTACTTTTTGGGTGCAAATGAAGGCACAAAGTAGCCTCATAAATAAAGCCATCTTAATATGTGCATCCATGGAAAACTGAGTTCTATGCAGATGCCACATGTTTTCCTGCCCTTCTTGCAGAATTAAGTGAAAATAAAAGCTTCAAAGCATATCACATATTGACCTTCTAAGGAAACTAACACCCATCCCCTGGAGTTGTCCCTCTGATGCAGAAGTAAACCCAAACTGGTCTTCTCAACTGGTTTAATGGGCCTCAATAAAACAAGGAAGCCTAGTAACTAAAATTTCATGCATCCTTATGCACTTGAACTCGTATGAATGGAGGATGAAGGGACACACCTCATATGTCAGAGTACCACCAGATGAAGTAGGCTGCCGAAGGGTAACATTCGAAATAGTGCCATTTGCAGAGAGAATGCAGATAGCTCGAGCTCCTTGTTGAGAAAAAGACATCACCTTCATTGTAACATCCTATAACAATGATAAGGAAAAAGTAAGATAAAAAAAAAAAAACAGAGAAAAAACATAATAGCTGAAAGATGTAAGAAAAGTCACCTTTCTAAATTAAGAGATACATATGTATGTATATACGTGCATGTCTATATATAAAAGAAGAAAATTGGATTATTGCGCAATTAACATCCACCAAAGTAGTACCAAAGATAACATGAATGCATTTCTATATTTCTTTATTTGCTTGACTACAGATATGCATTTATTTATCCCATTGGTTCTATTCAAAATATTATAACAAATTCTGTAACTTACCAAGACAGTCATAAGATTTTTTTTTTTTTTGGGGCGGGGGGGTGGGGGGTGGGTGTTGGCGGAAGGGAGAGGAGGTGGTGTGGGTGGTTTAATGAATTTGTTCCATTCTTGGAAACATAGACTCTTGGAAGGAGTTGGGATAATAAAACCCAACACAAAGAGGGAGAAAAAAGATTGAAGATTTAACAGGAATCAGGAAAATACCAACTTGAACATTTTTTTCATCATTATATTAACTGTGCAGAAGCAACCACTGTCCTCCATTATGAGAATTTATTTCCTCTCTAGAGCCACATGTGAGGCACAAAAAAACAGTTCAGAGAATTTTTTTTTCTGCTTAAACACAGAAGGAAACACTATACAATAATAACACCAAATGCCCTTTGCTCATTGTGACAAGTTATGTTACCGGCGCATACCTCGCCAGCATTTACAGTGATCACATGAGGTGTGAAATTTGCCCCCACAAAATATGCGATTCCGTCACCTATAAAAAGTATTCAAATTAGTAAACAAAAATAAAGTGGCACATTTTTTTGCAGCATGTTGATTGCATTTCAAAATTAAAACTTTGTCTTATCAATAAAAAAACTTTTTAAAGATCAAATAACCAAGCAGACTCATAGTAAAACTAGATCCTCTAGCTGGGTGCCTAAGTCCAAAGAGGGGAAGAGAAAAAATTCAGTATCATTGACATCCAAGTTAACTGGCTATTCGCCAAAGCACATAAAAGTGTAGCACGACTCCTATATTGCAGTCAAGCTTAATTCTATCTAACGTACTGCTTGGGTAAGGAGAGGTGGAAAACTAGAAACGAGGCATTCTTGTGCAAAAGTAAAGTAAATATATACATTCATCATGGTGCTTAACAGTACTATGGAGTCAAGACAGTAATTATACTTCCAGTTTCATCTAATGACTGAGATGCAAAGGAATTAGGAGTATAGCAGTAACTGCACAGCAGAACCTTACAGATATTCTGCATATTAAGAATGTTCAATGAAACTTTAGTACGGTCAATTCAATTTTCAGAAATATTGTCTTGAGGTTCATGTTTAAGGTCAAAGGGTCCAAACTCCAAATCAAGACAAATTACGGTAGGGTCCATTTTTACCCTCAATTTCCCTAATATGATTGAAGATGATGCACTTCTTCATTGTTGTTTCTTTTTGTGATTTCCTAATAGCAAGTGTGATGATTTCACCACAGTCAGCAGGTCTGTTAAAATTAATTACCAGGTCAACGAGTTGTGGACCTAGTTAGCTCAAAGCCTCGAATGAGTATATTTTACCTTACCAACTAAAGCACAGAACAAGGAGGCACTTGCACCTTGACTAATATTCTGGTACCTTACCATTTTCCCTGTCCAAAGGCAAGTACAGTACTCTGGACAAGAGAGATATTCAGATTCCCTTCGTTTGCAACATCGTTATCAAATCATCTTGTCCTTCAATAACTACCATTAATTCCAGATATGGGCTAGAATCATATACAACGGTCCCACTCCCATTTCAAACCCCACAAAAACACAATCTCTATTGACTCCTAAAAACTCAAATCAATGAATTATCCATTTATCCCTCTCTCCAGAAATCAAAACAAGAATACCTCTAGCTTTTCACACTACCAATCATTAATAACGTGAGTAGAAACTCTTAACTTTTTAACACAGATTTTTGACCCCAGATCCCGATAACCAATGTAACAGTGAATACATCAGTTAAAAGCCTCTTCCAAGATTAGAAAGCAAACAAAAAAAGAAAAGAAACAAATTATTCATTTTGAAAATACCTGGGCTGCTCTCGAACTCATACTTATGTGACTTTTTGACCGCGTCAACCGGCCGCCCTCTGCCCCGTTTCCAAGGGGAAAACTCTCCGCCCAGAGGAATCGACGACGATATCGGCATCGGTGACAATGTCATTGCCAAAGACCCATCTGGTCCGTACTTTCTTGGTCTGCCTCTTTTTTTCTTCATTTCTGAGCCGGTGCTAGGTCCCGGCGGCGCTGCTACGCTCGCCGGAGGTGCAGCGGTGGCCTGCATTGTGGGCCCCGCATGTGGAGTAGGGTTTTCCGTTCTGGGTGCCACGTGGTAGCCCTCTGGAGCTTCATCTCCTTTCACTGTGACCCCGGGCGATGGTCCCTCTTTGTCCTCCATTCATATATGTTTTAGATCAAGACAGTAATAGAAAAAAAAAAACCAAAAAACCCAGAAAACCACTAGCTGCCTAAAACCCTAAAAACCCTACAACCTACGCATTAAAGATTCAAACTCTCTTTCAAATTTGAGTGATCAGAGGGTTCAAAAGAGTTAATTTTGAAGAAAAAAAAATCAAAAACAAAACTTCAGCTGAATTACAGAGTAAACAAACATACAACCAAAAGAAATGTAAAAACAACAACAACTTTGATTAAAATTCAAAGATCAAAAGAAACCCAGTTTCATGAGCATGAAATTGGGTTCACTTTTCTTTGTGAAAACACACTTTTGTGGCTTAAATATTCACCATTGCAGAGAATACACAGAGCTTGAAAATGCTGACAAAAAATTCAACAAAAAAATTATTAAGAATTACAGAGAAGAAAACTGCAAACTTTTCGGTGTAAGAGATGAATTTGTTCAGGAAACAAGAATTTAGGGTTTTGCAGGAAAAGGAAGAGAAATAAATAAAGTAGAAAAAATTGAAAAAATTAAAAAATTATTAAAAAAATGAAAATATAGTATATATGATTTAATATTGTGAATTTAGTTAATAATTATTATTTTAATTGCAAAATTCAAAGTATGAATTTTGGTTAAGAAGATGGTTCACGTCCGTCTTGGAAAATTAATAAAGGTAATTTAATAAATGGCAAAAGATAGAAAATTATGGATGCTTAAAGAATATGAAAATTTGGGAAAAAGTAAAAAATTTTCAATTTTAAAATTGCATTTTTTAATTATTTAAAGCTTTAAAAAATATATTTTAAAGCTGTAAAGCTCGCGTTGGAGCCATGCCATTTTCCACGTACTGACATCTTCTTTGTCTTTTCAGTTAAACTAAAGTTGACTATAGTAATTTATACTAAATACCCTCTTATTTTGAGAAATCTACTGTTAATGCCACTGTAAACTTGAAAATCCGACTTTTTGCATTTTGCCCAAAAAAACCAGGAAAAAGAAAAAAAAATTAAGGAAATAGAAATGGGGAAACAGCTGACAAGTAGAAGCAAATTATGCAGTGCTTGTCTCTCTCATTACCATAACCTTTAAACACGAAGGAGACACAGATTTTTGTCCCACTAAATGTACAAAAAATAAGAAAAAAAATCAAATTTTCACCAAAAATGAAAATGCAATGGCTTGTGTACAAGGAAGCAGTAATGTTCAATCGGAACGCCAACTGAGTTCCAAATTAAATACCAAAACATGAGGATCATCTTCCAAATGAAAACCCTTATCATTGATTGGGAGGGAATATTGATATGTTCAAGCATACTGGAATTTGAAAGCTCGCATTAGTCAGAAGAACTGTTGCAACATTTTCGTCCACGCTCACGCTCGCAGACTACATACACAGCAGAACAGCCAATTATAATTGACTGGTGCCATTACAAACCGGAGGGGAAACAGAAACGAATAAAATCAATTTGATTCAGCTTCAACTTTCAACCAAGGTTTTATGAAACATCATACTTGTATCAGTGATGTTATTTGTGTTTTAGAAAGCAGAAAAGCAAGCCTTCTTTCCTCGAAGGACTGCTCGATCTCCTCAGGCATTTCTTCTACTGGCTTGGTAATGAAAGGTATTGGCGGAGCTGGGGTCATGGCTGTCTGCATCGGAATAGACACTGTTGAAGGTGTGGAGGGCACAGGAATAGGCATTGCCTTGGGTGTCCTATTCTCTTCGTCAACCAAAGAAGTTGTCTTCAAGGGAGTAGTGTATGACAGATCATTAGTCGGAATCGTTTTCTGTAAAGTGTCACCATTATCTTCTAGCATGTTTGTCATATTGGCTTTTGATGATACTGTGGAAGAGATGGGCGAGAATGGCTTACGAACCAATGGTGACTCTAGTTCATTAGCGTTTACAGCACTGGAAGAGTGCTTTCGCACAGGAATGTCAGCAATGTCCAGGCCTCTCCTAACTGCAAAATGTTGAAAAATGTAGTCAATAAATTTTTGTTGAGAATCCAGTTTGTTTTGGCAAGTAATACTGAATCACTTAACACTAAGGGAGATTGGGGAGACTGCCCCAAAAAAAAATGGCAAGAACAAAAATTCCAAGGTTCACAATTTAAACTAATCTCCTTTTAAAATATTCAGGATGCTTTGCATAAACAATTGTTGATTGTTATTTTTTTTAGAAAGCAGTTAAGATGTTCTTGGTTGTAACAAGCAGAGACAGAGAACTTACCAGCTGAGAAAGCTGGAAGGGCATCATCTTGACGGTCATTTTGAAAAATTCGCTCAGTTTTCTTACTAGGACGTGTTTGGGGAGTAGCCTTTGCAGAGTGCAGTGAATCAGGTTTATGAGTGGGAAGCATTGCTCCTCCCAAGGAGACTCTTCTATTGCTTGCACCTCCAGTTGAAAATCTAGGACCCTTTTTTACACTCTGGGGCTTTGATGGGCTTGGCTTTGACCCATAGAGCGCCTCTTGCTCCGCTATTAGCTGTCCCTGAAGTTTCTTCTGGTCCTGAAGCATAAAAATAATAGTGCATGACAATTAGCTCAGTTTCAACAAGGAAAACGCCCATAATGGGTCCATAATTACATAAAGCATGGCTCATAACTTGGTGAACTAGCATGCATACATGCACTGAGATTTGACAACAAGTTTAGAATAATGACAGGCCCATACCCGCAATCTACGCCTTTCCTGCTCTTTCTCTTGTCTTAAAATAGTATACTCTTCAAGCATAGAAAGCAGACGAATCTGGATAGCGTAAAAGGGTCAGTTAGATACCAACAGTGTAAGCAAATCTAGGATATGAAGATTCAAGGGTGTAACTGGTAAGAGTACTCACACCATCATACATAAATCTGATCTCTCTCTCCTTTTCCCATGCCAGGGTCTTTGAAGCCAATGCCTCCACCATTCCTAAGTTAATATTACAAAACAGCTTCAGCACTGTGTCAACTAATTCTACTTAAAATACGTAGGAAATAGAAATTGATTGGAAGGAACCTCAAAAAATGGGCTTCATGATGTGATACCATACTCAGAAAACTAAGCTTAGCTCTGTGACATTTAAACTTTCTCAACCTTTTTTCTAGAATGTACCATATACCTGGAAGTTTATTAACCAAGGATCGAGCTTTCTCAGCATGCTTGAGTGTAAGATGAGCACCTTTTCCTGCATTGTATCGGTTTTCATCCTGTTGAATAAGAGACATTTAAATGAGGAAATTATGGTAGGATAAAACAAATTAACACTCTGAAGAGATGACAAAACACCCACCCTGTTATATTCCTCCAGCCAACACTCCTCATCACATGCCGTCAACCATTTCTCCACCTTTTCAAGTATTTCTTTCCTGCTAAAAGCTTCCTCTTTAACCTTAGCAATTTGAAGTTCAATTTCTTCTAGTATGGTAGCAGCATCCACAGCTCCTGGATATAAAAAGTAAGAAATGACATTTGGTAGGAAGAGAGGGAGGGGGGGTTGGAATTGAAGTATAACTGATATTATAACAATAGCCATTAGTATGTACCAGACTCGATAGCTTCAATGGCATCTTCTATCGCACTGTCTGAATCTGGAACCAGGTGTGTTTTTCTACAGATATCCTCTAGCTCTGATCTCTTCTTGAGGACAAGCTCTTTCATTTTGCTTGACTTTAACTCTTCCAACCGAGAAACTTCTGCCTCAACCTGCAAGGTATATCATGTTTACTTCTCAATAGTCTGCAGTAAAGCACTTACTACTTTTACAAAATTATAGAACCAAGAGAAGCAACAGAAGATCAGTAAAAGTGGCTTTAAATGTGCATCACTTACATAGTTGATGAAATCCACACAGAGAGTGTTGGGTTCAGTAATTTCATGTTCTGAAGCAGCTATATTACAGGTAACATTCTGAAACATCTGCTGCTCGTCAATAGGTGTATCCATTAGATTCCATAACTCCAACATGGTGGTAGCAAGATCTTGGAGCTGCCAAGGGTCAAAGAATAACTATTATGGACAAGAGAAATGGAGAGCGAGAAGATTTTGCAATATAAGAAAGGCTGAAATTAACATTTTTACCCTTTGCATTCTCTGTATCTTAACTTCCCGTAACTTTTTAATTGCTATAGCCAACTTCTCAATTGTATTATTGCTAATACTCCTCAATCCGTCAGAGTCTCCTAAACTAGGATGGACCTCACTAACTGTGAGCTTGAAATCCATACCCATAACCGAGCAGAGTGAGTTCAACACATTAAGGTGGTCCTGAACCTGCTTCAGGCGATCACTCTGTCCAAGAGAGAGATTTGTCAGCGAGCTTTTGCCGTGACCATACAAGGTGGAAAGTGGAAACAATAAAGAAATGAAAAAAAAAAAAGTTTACCTTCTCTTTTTGAAGTTCATGGAGCTGTCTATGCAATTCTTCAAGCTTCCGTAAGGATAAGTCAGTTTCATCTACAACTGTCTTCAAAGAAACTGATTCTGTGGATCCATAAATCTCATTTGTGATCTTTTGTATTTGTTCTAAAACGTCTATGAACTGATTTCTTCTTTCGACCTTCCTTTTCCTCATCTCCTCCAGTTGTGGAAGAATTTTCCTGAGCTCCTCCTTCAAGCTTCCAGAGTTTTGATCAGACTGAAAAAGTTTGACCCATAACATAAGTAAATAGTCCAATCTAATCAGAAAATTTTCATCCAGTGTTTGTTATTCTTTCATTCCTGACCTGCCTAATATGCACTGGCCTCTCCCCCATTGCCGAACAGATGGCAGCAAGTTCAGCTTCAGAATCGGCAATTGTCTGTCTTAGCTGAGCTCTGCAGCGATTTGCTTGATCCACCTTTCGTCTGTATACTTCCAGGCACTCTTGTTCGAGCTCCAGCAGCATTTTATCCCTGTCAGAGTCTGTCTCCCCGACTTCGTCCCAGATTATCTAATTTTTTCCAAGAAATAACGGATGTGTAAATATTAGATTGTGTTAAAATTTA
The DNA here is from genome assembly GCF_002168275.2 of Theobroma umbraticum. Taxonomy (NCBI): domain Eukaryota; kingdom Viridiplantae; phylum Streptophyta; class Magnoliopsida; order Malvales; family Malvaceae; genus Theobroma; species Theobroma umbraticum. The sequence continues at coordinate 5,561,126 of NW_018397261.1, forward strand.
GAATACCAATAGGACAGTTAAAAGACATTCTTGAACTGGGAGAATAAAACAACAAAAAAGGGGGAATCATCTTGCTAAATACCTGAAGTTCGTATAGAAGGGTTCCACACGTTGTTTCCACTTGAAGAAGTGGATCATTTTTTGGAGTAGACATGATGAATAATTCCTGCCATAACCCATATCTTCAAAAATCAGAAGAAGTCCAAAATTATAGGCACAATAAAGCAAGCACAAAGAAAAAGGAAAAACCGATGTTCCAGATGGCATATAAAAGTGTAAAATATTGCCAACACTGGTTCGGATCAATTTTAGCTGGAAGATTGAGAACAATGACATGAAAAAACAATGTTACAGTCAGTTAGTAGACAACCTCATGCTTTAAGCTTGCATTGGGACATGACAATTGATACTTATTTCATGTTTCGAACAAAAACATAGCTACACAAAGTCATAGGCTAAATTTATAACTGCCAAAAATGACAAACAGACAAAGTAACTTTGTTCTGGACATCTATACGTTGAAATTTGAGGATATCTCAAGACAGCAGCATCCAAGTTCGATTAAGTGGTTGTTCTGGACATTAAGAAATGTTACTATATTAGGCAAACACGTAGTACATAGGACTGGATTTCCATAGTTTTTCTAAATTAAATATAAAATGAAATCTAAACCGGAATTGATTACAAAAAAGAAAAATCTTAGGATGAAAATGTCAAAGAAAAGAGAAAATGACCATTTGACAGACATAGATGACATTTGATCCATGACCATGAGATTAACCCTAATTGCATTAAGATCTTACTACAAAACATCAATTGCAAGCTCCAAAGCTTTCGACCTAAAGTCTGAACCTTGAGGTAAAGATTAATTGCATGGATTTTACTATCTTGATTACCTCTAGATAACACGCTAAATCATGATTTCGTTCCAAACATGTTAGTTATTAATCATTAGAAACTCACAATGAGCTATTATTAAATGAAGAACAGCAGATATAAGCCTTAAGCTCTCCTCGTGCTTTTGTTTTTTTTTTTTTCCCTTCAATTTCTCATCAGCCAAATATGGCAACAAGAAATTGAAGGGAAAAAAAACAGAGCAAAAAGAAAAGAAAAGAAAAAAAGTGGAAAGATGAAGACAAACCTGAACAAAGAGAGATTGAAACGAACAGTTTTTCCTCTCCAAGGTATATTTCTGTTAGCAAGAGTGAAAATTTCGTCAGAAGATGCAGGCTAACCTAAAAAACGCGAGAATTAAGGTTTGAATTTTCGATTTGCAACAAAAAGTACCAAAGGTTGAGAGAGAGAGAGAGAGAGACAGAGAGTGAAGGCGTTTATGGAAAAAGGACCGTTGAAGAGCGCTTGTTAAGGATTTGTTGTTAATGATGATAGGGATTGGATTCGCTAGGAACCAAGACGATTTGAATTTCAAATCCCACGAGGGAGAGGCAGCGATTGTATGTACCCATCTGCACTCGATTTATACAAACTTACACCGTTGGATTATCTTATGACTTGAAATCCAACGGTCAATATTTGTTACATTCACAATCGGTGGGACATTGGATCATGACAGGAGGCGTTATATTTTATAGACTACTTGTGATTCCAGGAAGCAATTTTAGAGAGCAAATAAGAATTTGCCATGTCACCACCAGAAGAATGGGGGGGCCTTGATCCTATTGCATCCGATCGATTTCTTAGGAGTAATTACAGTATTAATTTCGGTTTTTTTAGGTGCTTAGTAAAGGTGAATTGAAACAAGAAGTTTGCAACCATTTGAACTTTATTTCTCCTTCTTTCCTTTTTTATTTCTTGTCATAAAAGGAATCAGAGAATTTGAAAAGAAAAAAAGGAAGGTGAAATCCATGTGAATGCTGCATAGATAAAAGGTTAGAAAAAAAGGGTGTGGCCGGAGGAAAAGACAAGAAAATTACCGGCTGTACTATATTATAACGAAGCTTCGCATAACACGAATACAATACAAATCGTCAACAGTCCGCCATCCCCTGGAGCCTGTATAACTCTGTTTCCCACTAATAAAATCAAATTCAAAATTTTAACAGGTCCCAACTGCTCCAACTGCTTAAGAGAATTACCAGCTCGAAGTCTCAAACTCATTGATAATGACAAGCACAAATGACAGCAGCAGGAACAGGCAGAACTATAAAGAGGCAAATCTCCAGAGTGATGTACAAAAAACAAGGCGCCACAACCTGATTTTCGGTTAAAAATGAAAGCTGTACAGAGAGAACAGCAATTTATTTCTCCAAAATTATGAATTTGATATTGTCATTGGTCGATCAGGCATCACAAAAATGCAAATAGCTCTCAATATTCCAAACTGCTACAACAGGTTATTTCTCTCCCAAACTCCCTTCCATAAGAGGAAAAAAGAATATATGTAAGGGTATAAACAAAAGGACTAGCTCTCCCTCACTCTAACCACAAAATAAATCTCACTAAATAAGTTACTGTTTCGATTACAAAAGCACAATCAAGTGGAAATTTGCTGACCGAAACCCCATCAATCTTCTGATGAAAAGTTTTGGTCGCCCTCAAATTCTCTTCTTATAATTTCGAGCACAAGTTCATTCCAGGTATCAACAGGACCTGGCATGCACCAGTGCAAGCAATCCTGAGGTGGAGGCTTTCCATCTGGGCCACGTTTTGTGATCTTATTTGGGTCTGGGTTCCTATATGGGCCAGGATGCCCGTCATGGCGATAGCCGAAGAGTTCCGTAATATCCATCAACCGCAACTTGGACTTATTTGTCGCCTTCTTGACAGCACGTTTAAAACCCATCACCTGTTTCTTGTGCATTATATTTGTAAAGCCATTCGCCACTAACTCACCAGTTGCAAGTGGCTTTACTTTTCCTGTGCATGATCCACCGGTATTCCAGGCTCCACCCTCATAATGATCAGGAGAAAAGGAACGCAGGATAGTCAGGCCTGTGTAATTAGGATGTGTAAGAATAGCAGACAGACTTGTCTCAACAGATATCCCAAATGCATCAATATTATTGATTTTCATAGGCCGAGAACGATCTGGCCACCATAGTTGTCCTCCTACAATCTCATTGTTCAAGATATAGACAGACCGCTTGGCAAACCAATGGCCAGAAGAAATAACAATCACATCAAAGTTCGGGATGAATTCCATGAAGCTATTATCAGGAGCATCAAGGTGCAGCTTGGTAACACCCCCTGGAGCAAAGCCAAACTTTTCAGAAGATTGATGGACAAGCCAAGAGGACCATATCCGGACAATCATTACAGATGTCGACCTGAAATGCCATCGTTGCATCTTCCGGTTGCCTCGATTTTTTGGAACTTCAACCTGAAATCATCCCATAACTTTTTTCATGAGAACCCAGTCCTATGGTAGAAAAGAGCCAAAAAAGAAGGATAAACGCAATACAAGCGTAGTTTATCACACCTAAGAGTACAGAGCGCTAGAAAATAACTAAAATATTTACTAATGGTAACAATTTATAACACCTCTAGCCACATGAGCCTATCACACAGCTACAACCAACCCATTCCCGAACACGCCATTGTTCTACTATTTCAAAGCCAGGAAGAAATTATTAAAAGTGAAACAATGGGCTAAGAGAATCAACAAATTAGAAAAAGTATGGTGCAAACTTGCCCCAGTCACAAAGGCCACTGTGCAACAATTTTTTGTTCAGAAATAACTGGCATTTTAAGAAATACAGATACTTGCCTGCCACAGAAGACACAACATTGATTCCATCTGATTTCGAGCAACAGAATCACCAATGAAAGCAAGCGTCTTTCCTCTCATCAACTCCAGAAACTTCTTGGCATCAAATCGTGGGAGGTCACATTGAGAGGGTTTCCAACGCCAATTCTCATATTCCTTGTCAGGCCTCCCATTACCCTGGCAGTTCTGCATCTGTGTTAGGACAGGACAAGAGTTGTTGGTGTATAACGGCCCTTGTGGATCATAGAACCAATTTCCATGGTACAGGTCACAGCCTAGGGAGCAACCAATCAAATTGAGTATCAGAATCTCAATTGAGGGAGTGGAGAGAAAAGGTAAGACGCATATACATTAGAAGGAACACTTCAAAGCAAACATTGTATTTATAAAGACAAGGTCAATTGGGATCAATATAGCTGATTGAAAGTATATGTATATCTTTCTCTCTCTCTCTCTCTCTCTTTTTCTTTGTAAATTTTGAGATATTTCTAATAGCAGTTTATCAGCACATCAAGAAAATTACTGTTAAATTGAAAAAAGTATATTGCAGATTGGACTTCAATGTTCAAATGCATCCATTTCAGGACATTGCAACATAAAATGGGTAATTGACCACAAAACATTTCACCGATCACATTCTACATTCTTCCCTCTGCTTGAAGAAACTTTCTATCATACTCTGGGGGATTAAAACAGAAGCAAGACAGTAAGACTTGAACATACTTGACAATCAATTATGTATTGATAAATAAACCATGTAACAGCAAGCTACCGTGTTAGAGACCCAGCATAAACCTTGTGTGAAAACATAATTAACCAACATCAATAAGTTCCTAATATGTTTCCAGTAAAAGATGCAGATTCCACCTCTAGATAGCAAAAACAATCAAACAAATATGTATGGCAGATAATACTTGATCTGAAATCAGATGTTACGTAACAAGAAGTGCAAAAGGAATACTACCTGAATCAACTGAATTGATCTCAGATGCTTTGCCAGATGCAGAACTGGAAGTGTCCACCGCATTTTCCGCTGATCTGAGAGACGGTTCTGGAAGCTCTACAGGCTTCTCTGGCATCTCCTTACTTTTCGAATCAACTAGTGAATCTTTGGAACTAGTAGGCAGTTCTACATTAGACTCAGATGGCAACGAATCCTTAGCAACAGAAGATGTAATAGATACTTGTGCATTTTCACTATCATCAAGAACGATAGAACTATTGGAACTCAACACAGGTGCTTTCAAATTTGACCCAGATGATGAATTCTTATCAACAAAATCTACATCATTAACAGCACTTTGATTAAAGCCGGAAGCAGGCAAAACTATTTTCCTATCAACACTATAAAAGTACCCTCTAACAGTAGAACCAATTGGATACGAAACTAGAAGCCAAGAAGCAAAAATCAAGAACATAGCTAGTACTGCCAATGAGGCTGCAATGGAGGAAAGGCTCCGCGGGAATGCAGCCATTCTAGGAGAGCCTTTTGGGGAAGCCAATGACATGGTTTCCTAATTAGGTAAAGTCCTACAAAGATTCGTGTAACATGGATCCTTTGAAGATCAACCAACCAACTAACTAACTGCCGATGATCGAAATCTTCCTTCGATGAATCTGAGAATTGTTGTTTTGAAAATGACCCACCAACAAGGGACTTCTAAATTGGAAACTAAATGCATGCGAATCGGTTTATAGACCCAAACCGACTTTTTCTTTTTCTTTCCTGAACAAGAAGGGAGAAAATTTTTTCCAAAGTTTATTCAATCTTCTTCCCTAATTGAGACTATCAGCTAAATCCTATTCACGAATCTCAGAACAGCACGCTTTTCTTGAAGAGACTTGAATTCCTCCTTCTACCCTGAGAAAACAAGATAAATCTCACACTTAAGGAGAAAAAACCAAAATCAGAAACTAAAAACCGTGATTCAGATGGTAATAGATTGAACTCAGAAATTCACATCCAAAAAGGAAATCCTTTAATTTATCAAGCAAATAGAAATCTTTCAAGATCCTTCCAAAAATGAAACTTTTATGTTTGACGATAAGCACATTAATTAAACATTAATTGACTACCTAAAAGAAGCTCCGCATTAATCAAAATCCAAAAAACAAAAATCCTTTGATTTGAAAAAGGAAAGAAAATATAAGGAAGGAATAAAAATCTGAAATTCAGCTCGGAACTTACAATGTTCGTATAACAGAGAGGAGGATTTGGTGACGGAATGGTGAATTCTTTTGGCGCGAGGTTAGAGAGAGCACAATCGGCACGGATAAAGAGAGGGCAATTAAGGGAAAATCTTGGATCGGGTGGAGTGAATTTTATTATATTTGAGGGCGTTAACGCTGAGGATTTTATGCCGCACAGTATTTCTCTTTGTTCCCTGCAACTCCCCAGTCACCTTGTATTTCACTATTTCTCAGCCAGAAACAAGGTAAAGGTGTTAAATTACCGGAGTACCCATGGTTCCGGGTATGAAGGTTCTTTTTCCTCCGATGCTGAACGTTCTGATTTATGAATGTGAGTAATTATTACAACTCCTCACTTGTATACGTCAGCAACAAATGATGTACCACTTCCTTGACGTTAGGCTTTGTCTTTTGCTTGGCTGTTTATAGTAATATTTTCTATTTCTTTCCAAAAGAACAAAAAAAAAAAAACAACTGATTTAAGATTATCTTTTATCGGTTGTCTTGTGAATTTTTTTACTGTAATTTTATGACAATTTTTAAAATTAAAAAAAAGAAAAAAAGCATACGAATATGCTTAAAAGGTAATTTTGATATTGATAAAAAATAAAAGGAAATTGAAAGCATTGACTTTTTTAAATGTTTAAAAAAGGATAAATTGAGTCATTCCAACTTAAATTCTTTCAGTTTAAATTAATAGATTAGACGTTAGAATGTACTATTCAATTGATTGTTAATGTCATCAATATTTCAAGATAATCGGGTTTTTTGAATTTTAATTAATAATAGTTTATAAAAGAATATCAAACTCAAAAATATTTTATTAAAAAAAACAAAATTAGACACTGATCATAATTGATTAATTGTTTAACGTACTTATTTTTCTAAAAAATTAGTAAGCTAACAGTACGATGAAAATTTGAGATAACCTTTAAGGTCCAAGTTAAAAATTGATTTTTGTATTATATCAATTTTAAGATTTAATTCTTTTAATTTCAACAAATTTAATAATTATACTTGTATCATATGTTGAATTAAAAATAATTGTTTAAAATAATTTTTTTGTCTGCGAAATGGTTACTTAAATTTTTTTTATCATTTTAAATAATTAATTATTGTAATTATAACAAACAAAAAAGACAAAATAATTATTCGGGCAGCAAAAAAATCCATTTAGCCAAAATAATCCCTTGTCAATAAATTTAATGATTGAATATTACAACGGTAAATACTATCCTTAATCAAATATTTAATATAAATATAGAATTTGAATTTGCTGAAATTGCGGTACATAATTTAAATCCTTGATATTGGGATATTTCAAAAACCAATTTTGGACTAGAAACCTCATCCTTAATTATTTCAAAATTCCCGCTTAGTAAAAATCAACCCGTAACGATAGTTTTAAGAGGGTTGTTCCGTAATTTGCAATTGACGCTTTTTTGTCTCTCTCTCTCAATGGATCTTGTCTTGTGCCATTTGTGTATAATAGTTGTGAAAACGGTGGCGTGTGGGCTCCACACGGCTTTTAGGGTGACAGATGTAGATTGAAAGAGCCGCTAAAATGGGCCTTCATTGAAAAGTGCCGCTCCACACTAATAATGGCCGACCTTTGTCTGACCAAGGGCAAGTATTGGCCGGAGCGTTGAAATTATCTAAAAGGACGAAACAGTTACCCTCAAAAATTACTGAACAAAGGTCAAAAAAAAAAATCTGTACAAATTTACGAGGATTTCCAAAGTAAAAATTTATCCTTAACAAATATCCCACACTACACGTTTCGATTTTGCCAACATAATTATTTCTTCGTCTTTTAACTCAATAAAGAAAAACTTACCTTACCTCCTTAACTACGGTTCATAACATTTAAATTAATAATTCAAAATTTATGATATTATCAAACAGTATAAAAAGATTTTCAATGATTCCTCGTCGAAATAATTCTTATTTTATCTCTTTAGTCATATAAAAGAAGTAAATTTTCTTACCATTTATACTATGGAGGTATTCAAACTCAATATTTTTTCTTTCTATCTTGTGTTTCTATTTAATTACTCAAAGGGGGTTTTGATATATTGACCAATTGTAGTAATATAGTTATTGCCTGTCATTACATTGCATGAAATACAACTCGCAATAAGATAAAACAAATGATCAGCGCATTTCTCTTACACCTTTTTCTTATTGGATAATGATAATAATTAAAAAAAAAAAGCTTTCAGAAGTAGTATTTTCTTTTTTTGGTACAATTTTAGAAGTACTTTGTTAGGGGCATATTAGTTGGAATAATGTCTAATCCCTCTTCATTTTAATAAGAATGGTTTAAGGAATGTAAAATTAGTACTAGTATTTTTTTTATAATGACACTTTAATAAATACCGCATATGTCGTTAAAAAAACCTTCAATTAGATTAAACAATCAAACGTGGAGTTAACAGTTCTTTAAATATAGAATTTGCAAGTACAGAGGCGGATAAAATGGTTCATTCTCTGAAAAATATCTCCACACATTATCATCTTTTATATATAATTGCTTTTCAAAAGACAAATTTTTTATATATAATTTTTTTATTTATGAACACTTAATTTTGCATTTTATACATAATTATTATTTCAAAATAATAAAAAACAAATATCAATACATGTGATTATAAATATTAGTAAAAATAAATTGAGGAAAAAATAGAAAAAAAAAGGAAAAGAGAAACAACAAGAATTGCATATTAACGCACCTATAACTACTGTAATAGTATACGTGTCCAAACAAGAAAAGAAAGAAGAATAGAATTTTTCCTGTAGAACAGTAATAGATGTTTTGCTTTGAGTTTTAATGCAATTAGATTGAATTTTGGTTTTTTGATTCATTAAATAATATAATACTTCACTTAATTCAAAATATTTAACCTAATATTTAAAAATTATTAAATATAATATTCAAATAATACTTATAAATTATTTAAAAAATTTAAATAAATTTATATATTTTTATTATGTTCAATCAAATTCATATATTTTTATTTTTAATAAAATATTTATAGCTGTTAGTTAAAATGTTATTTATTATTTTATATCAATATGACATTGATATGACATAGATGTGAAGAGTAAAAAATATCACATTATCAAGTTATCATATTACATTAGCATGTCATATTATCATTAATTATAATATATCAATATGTTGTTTTATCATTAATTATGACATGTTACGTAAGTGCTATGTGATATAAAATTAAAAATAATATTTTAATTAAGTTAATTATTAATCATAAGAGCTTATTTGATTAAAGATAAAAAAAATTAAATTTTTAAGAATAATTTAGGTGCTTTTTTAGATTTTATATCAAAAAATTTCCTAATTATTTAAAAAAATTTAAATAAGTTTTTATTTTTTAAAAAAATTATAATTTTATTTTAAATTAAATAATTATTTAATACTAACAATCGATTAACTTTTATTAAAAATATTACTTTTTATTTTATATTATATAGTGTTGACATGGCATTTTAGCTTGATTTAGTAGATGATATTTTTACATTTACATCAATGTTGTGTGATATATTAAATGATAAATATTATTTTAATTAATGATAATTAATAAAAATAAAACTTTAATTAAATAAAATAAAAAATAAAAATTATTTAAAAAATTTCACTAATTTATGAGACTTTTAAATTCAAATCTTTTTGAAACTTAATCTATCCAAATCCATCTGCGCACGCGAAGAAAAGTCAGTAGGCCCCAATTTGACGTATGGGCCGAGTGATATGGAAATGGGCCCAAGAGCTTCATAGACTAACTCACTCCATTGGGTCACAAAGGACTTCGCAGGCCATTACAATAACTTTCTTTCGATTTTCTTTCCCCTTAGCCCCCAACCTCCGAAAGGCAAATTTCCAGACTCAACGTCCATCTCCACGGCTCTATCTATCTGCACCGTGAAAGTGAGTGCTCACTTGTCTCAGCCGAGAGTCTGCGCGAGAGTCTGAGACGCCACTCAAAACCAAATTTATAAACTACCATGAATTCATAAACTATTTTCGTTTCTCTTCAAAATCTCCATTATCTGTTTCTTGTTTCCCGTTAAATGGCTACCCACAGGCTCTCGTTTCTCCCGATTTCGATTTCCACTAGCCAGTCTCTCCCTTCTAAACGCCACGATTTTCGTCTATCCCTTCCTCTGAGCTCTCTCTATGGCAACAAGCTTTTGCTTAAAATTTCCGATTTGAGCCTTTTCGTTACCAAGCACCATTCCTCAACCACCGCCACGGTGTCTTTCAGCCTCCCTACTGCGTAAGTTTGTAGTAGATTTCTGCAATTTTACTTATTATTATTTCGGATAAATTCGAGAATTACCCATTATTTAAACCCTTTCTTTTTCTTGATTTTTTTGCAGGAAACCGGAGAGAGCACCTTCCGAGAAATCCCCTAAGTGAGTTAATAGTACTGTCGAATAATATGCTCAAATACGTATGTAAACGTATTGCACATGTATATATACGCGTATATTTGGGGATTAAGCGAGATTCTGTATTGTATTGATGGTTAGGCTTCTGTTTGTGAATAATTGTTTGGAATTGGGTCATTGTGGTGGTTAGATGGTCGGCAAGATCGATAAAGTCCTTTGCAATGGCGGAATTGGAGGCAAGGAAGCTCAAGTATCCAAATACCGGAACCGAAGCGCTTCTTATGGGAATTCTGGTCGAGGGTTAGTATTTTCTTTTGCTCTTTTAGCTCACTACTTGCTGTTGCAGTATCATATAACACAAATAAAAAAGTTCTTTAGAAAAGTTTCTTGTGGATTTCTAAGAAAACCTGTTTCCTTTGGGACTTTTGCTGAAGAAGTGTGGCTTCATAGCAGCCCTATTTGTAATTGGTTCCCATAAGATTGTACATAAGTGAGAAGGTGAGTTAGGTGGACTCTATTTTGAATAATTTTAACAGTTACATCCCCAATTTGATTAGCAATGGTAAGAGACAAGCATTCTCAGTCTTTCACTAATGCAGTGTTGATTATTGATGCCGAATTTTCCAGAAATTCTGGGACCAAGCATCATTTGTCTGCAGATTAAATGCTCAGATTACTTTTCCTTATATGTTATTGTTTCTATTATCTTCAAGTCATTGTATGATGAATTTATTATGCACACTTATGGGTTCTTAATTTGTTTTGGATCATCACGGTATGCACTGTGAAACAGAAACTTCTATATAAATAACCTGTGCTCTTAAAGCTAAGGAAGTAGGTAAGAGGTGTAAAATTATGTTGGGGAATGTAACTTGATATTCTGCTTAAAGCAAGATAAATCCACCCCAGTTGCCATCTGTAGAAAAGAAAGATATATTGTAAATGAGTTAATATAGACTAAAAACATGTATTATTTGTAAACTTAAAAGATGATGTCAGACAGTCTCTTCTTTAAACTCTTTGGTATTTGATAACTTTTCTAATGTTTGTGATATGCTCTTTTACCTGGTGTATGTCTGAAATGCCACTTTTTCATGTACAGGAACAAGCCAAGCCGCAAAATTTTTGAGGGCTAATGGAATCACGCTTTTCAAGGTGCGAGAGGAAACAGTGAACTTACTTGGAAAGTCGGATATGTATTTTTTCAGTCCTGAACATCCTCCATTGACTGAACAAGCTCAAAGGGCCCTGGATTGGGCAGTTGATGAAAAACTAAAGTCAGGTAAAATGATTTTCCTGATTCTTCATTTGTTACATTTATTATGCTATACAGAATTTTAGACGGTAGTTGAGTTGGTTATGTAATATATGTTATGATAGGCATGGACACACGGTGTAGCTTGATAAATGCAAATTTATTATGGTTAAACACCTGGCAAAATTTTGGCGTGGAGTTGATCAAATTCTTGTAGTAGTTATTTTTCAACTTTCAAAGGCAATTGGTTTAATGGGGATTTATGTTGAATTGATGGAAGCTTTGAAGACTGATTTGAAGATTAAAGCTAAAATGTAACTTTTAAATCAACAAATCTTGTGCGATTAAGTGGAATATTAGTCGCTGCTAATTAAATATGGAGGTGGGAGTTCTAGATCTTGGGTTCCAAAGCAGTCAGTTTGTCCTTCATAACTATGGTTTTTGACATTATCAGAAATGAGGAGGATGCAATAAATTTAGAGTTCCCTTTTAAGGAAGTTACCAGGTTGCAAAAATTAATCAAGCAAGACAAATGACCTGCACTTCATGTTTACTGATTTCCTGACAGTTGAGTGGAATCTAAATCTCAAAAGTACGCAGACTATGATTCTTAAGTTTAATGACTGTTCTAATATTAAAATATAAGGACGGCACTTGCCCTTTTGTATCGTTTTGCATGATGTGTATGAGTGAATTGGCTTGTGTTAATTTTGAAGTTCATGATGTACAAGTTTAAAATCATGTGAAGCAGTTAAACACTAAACTACCCTATCAGCCTTCATAAGATCTCTACAGGAGCTAACATTTACCTATGCCAAACTCCATATTTCTTCAACAGCTTCTTTTTCCTCCTTGCTCCATATTTCTAAATGTTTGAGATTCGGTATGAACGGAGTAGGCTGTAGTGAATAACGTAGGTTTTTTTTTTTTTTCATTATGTTATTCCTTATTTCAATCTGGCCATTATCTCATCATCGTTGAACTGTTACACCTTCATATCTAATTGAGATCATTGTGGCAAGTGCAGGTGAAAGTGGAGAAATAACCACAACTTACTTGCTCCTTGGTATTTGGTCAGAAAAAGAATCAGCAGGCTACATGATCTTGGCCACTTTAGGTTTTAATGATGAGAAAGCCAAAGACCTTAGAAAATATGTAAGTTTAAAGACATCTCTTTTTAATCATTGAGCAAGAGTCTTAGCAGCGTTGGCATTGACATGTTTTTGTTTATTTCATGCAGATTAACGAGGATATTGTCTTGAATTATAAGTAGGCGGTTAAAAGTTTTTCTGAATTTTTCAAGTTTGTACCAGCTATGAGACATGTTCCAAATGGTAGATACTTCTTGGTGGAGCAAGTAATGTAACTTATGATGGTTTTCTGCCCTCATTAGTGGTTCAAAGTTCCAACATCAATACCTTTTTGTTTTTGGGGAATTAACTAGAAATGTTAGAGCTTTATTTTTTCTCATGAACGCGTAAACTGTCTGCAGCAATGATGCATTTTCTTGCTGCTTCTCCAATTTGCTTGAGTTAGATCTTCATCTTTGTGTTACAAGTGGATTGTATCCACAACCTTCTCTTTTCTCAACTAATTCGAATGACTGGGAGACATTTCTGGTATCAATGGAGGTGAATCCAGTTTAGTCATGGTTACTTCTTATCCTTTTAAAAGATAACATTTGGGGTTAAACTATGATGCATCTTGTAACTCTACTCCATTTGTTTTTCTTTTTCCTCTACAGCTTATTTTATTTTTAAAATTCAATAGGTCAAAGAAAGGTAAAGATAAAAGGAGGATTGAATTTTAAACCTTAATTATGATTTTCTTATGATTTTTTATTGAATCGGGCTAAAAAAATAGTACTAAAATTAATGCCATACACAGGATATTTGTTTTATAAGCGTATTAATCTCATAACGTGTGCCTACTACCCAGTAGAATAGTTGAATAATCAATTTTCAACTTAATGATGTAGCCTTGGCCCTTCAGGCGCAATGAAATAAAGCGAAATCTTTTCCAAAAAAAAAAAAAAAAAACCCGAAAAGATTTTATGCAGGTTCACCATCCATTATTCACAGAGTTGTTTTCCGTTACCGACTAGCCATTTTCTTTTCCTTAGATGTTTTTTCCCCGCCTTTCATTAAATAACAGGTAGTAAAATAAATATTCCGAGAACTGAGCAGAGTGGTACCTCCCGCCAAACCCAAACCAACGAGAGGGTTTAAGTTCACTCTTCTCTTTCCCTCCTCACTCCCAAAACCCTAACCCCGACTGCCTTGTCTATTTTGCAATATCCGTTTCTCTTCTTTTTCTCCAATCCCAAAACCCTAGACCCTTCGACACTGAGAATGAGCTACGCGGCCTACAAGATGATGCACTGGCCCACCGGAATCGAGAACTGCGCCTCTGGCTTCGTCACCCACTGCCGTGCGGATTTCACGCCTCAAATTCCGCTCAACCAAACCGAAGATCTCGAATCTGAATGGCCTGCTAGGCGTGGCATTGGTCCCGTTCCGAACCTCATCGTCACCGCTGCTAACCTTCTCGAAATATATGTGGTCAGGGTTCAAGAAGAGGGCAGAAGGGAAGCCAGAAACTCCACGGAAGTCAAGCGCGCCGTGGTTTTGGATGGGGTCTCCGGGGTTTCTCTCGAGCTCGTTTGCAGTTATAGGTTTGGCTCCAAATCCATAAAACCTTTAAAAATATATGCAAATTCTATATGCCTATATCTATAGGGTCAACCTTTTCTTTTTCTTAGTAGTACTAATTTTTCCCCTCTCTCTTGTCCTTGTTTTTTTCGAGTGTAGGTGTTAGTTTGCTTAGTGACAATGATTTGGATAAGTGGCGGATTGCAGTTATTGTGTGCTGTTTGGTTATTATTTTTGCTACTTTTGTCTTTTGGTTTCAGAAGCTAACAGCAATTTTTTAAGAATGAAAAAAATTTAAAAATTTGAATTTCATGGATTGTTGAAAAAGCATATAATTTTACTTCTACATAGAACCGTTATGTTTGAATCAGTGTCATTCGTTAGCCATATACTTTTCATTTTTGATCAACATGGTTTTGCTTTTGCCTTACCGCTAAAAGTAAGTGATGAAAGTACCAACTAACTGGAGCTTTAAAATTTTCCCTTCTTTCTCTTTCCATGTTGTTTTGGAATGTTCTTGCTTGGTTTCTGACCTGCTGTGCTTCTCTTTGGTATTTTTTGTTTTAAATTCTGTTGCAGGTTACATGGTAATGTTGAATCTATGGCGGTGCTATCTATAGGAGGTGGTGATGGCTCTAGGAGGAGAGATTCAATTATCTTAGCCTTTCAAGATGCGAAAATTTCGGTCCTGGAGTTTGATGATTCCATCCATGGTCTTCGAACAACGTAAGGATATATGTTGAAAAGTGCTATTCTTACCCATTCTGATATGTGGAAGCTTTGTCACACTCCCAGTTTTTAAATTTCTTATCTCAAAACTACTTTTTTGTTTGATGGTCTGTTTCCTATATTTGGAAGTTGATACTTGCCCATTGCTGGTGATTCCTTTTCCAGCTCAATGCACTGCTTTGAGGGCCTGGAGTGGCTTCATTTGAAAAGAGGGAGAGAATCATTTGCTAGAGGGCCACTGGTAAAGGTTGATCCTCAAGGCAGGTGTGGCGGCGTTCTTGTTTATGATTTGCAAATGATAATACTTAAAGCTTCTCAGGTCTCTGTTGCTTCCTGTCCTTTTGAATTTATCATAGTTCACTTTCTCTATGTCTAATAACGCTAAGAACAGACTTCTCATGTGAAGGGAGAAAATGCTAGAACAATGAGTATCTCTCTCAAATTTCCTTTTATCTGGTTTGTGCATTTATTAGTGTGAGTTTTTACAATGTCAATTGTTGATTTCTAAAGGATAGCAAAAGTTTTGCTGTTTGTTTGATAGCATCTTGAGAATAATAATTTCACAGACGCTATATTCCTAGAAGTCGTGCATGTACTGATTCCTGCTTTTGTGGATGAGGAGTACTGGTGCCTATCATCATGCTTTAACAAGAATTCACTCCCATAATACAAAATATAATAACATTTGAATTGTTGGCTAGCCTGGACAAGAAAAAAGCTAGTATCATTCTTTTCAAAAAAAAAAAATTTTGGTAAAAGATATGAATTCTAATTAAATTCTGAAAAAAGTTATTTAAATTGTTGGAAAATCTTACAGTTATACATCTAAAATCACAACAAACAATATTTTAAAATTCAAATTCTCATGAAATGGGAGGGCTTTTGTGGTTGCTGATGTTAAATGGTATTAAGCATTCTTAAGAAGCCCTTTGTTTTTTTTTTTAAATCTTTTATATTGGATCTTTATTTGTCAGGCTGGTTCTGGATTTGTGGGAGAGGATGATGCATTTGGATCTGGAGGTGCAGTTGCTGCTCATGTTGAGTCATCTTCCATTATCAATTTACGAGATTTGGACGTGAAGCACATTAAAGATTTTATATTTGTGCATGGTAAGTTTGACCAACTATGTCTTATTGGTTTTATGATTTGTATTGGAAGTACTTGAACTGTAACAAGTTACTGTTCCTGTTGTTGGTTTAAATTTGCAAAAAATCAGTTAGTAGTTTGGAATTTGGGAACTCTCCATGTGGAGCATGTTGTCCCTGTTGGATTGTAGTTAAATTGAATTATTTTGCAGTCTTTGTTAGACTGTCACTTTCTTATATTGGCTATTGAAATTCTGTTGCTCAGAAGACTTGCTAGAATTCATTTTATTTTTTCATAACGTCATAGGTGAAAGGCTTTTGGTCATTTTTGATACAACTGATGTGGCTTTGACTAATTGCTTCTTATATTTTTGTTTGGTTTTGTTTTTTATTTTTATTTGAGCCCCTATTTGTTTCCTTGATCTTTTCTTACATTTAATTATGTATCATCTAGGGTATATTGAGCCGGTGATGGTTATCCTTCATGAGCGGGAGCTTACGTGGGCTGGGCGAGTCTCTTGGAAGCACCATACTTGCATGATTTCTGCACTTAGTATTAGCACAACCTTGAAGCAGCATCCTCTCATATGGTCAGCAGTTGTATGTTCTCAACATGATTAGGTCCATCTGTAAATATTTTATAACTATTAACAGAAATTCTTTGTTATATTTTGTGGACCCTAAGCTAAAAAGTCAAAATTGACTAAGATAGTTTTCTATCGAATAGTCTCTTCCAAAAGCCTTTGCTGTTGTGAATCCTTGCTATCTTAATTGAGCTAAGAGCTGTTAATAGTAAGTTCACGCATCTGTATTTACCATGGAGTTTAGATTTTGCTATTGATTCTTGATAACAAATTCATATGAAGTTTATATAAATCAATTTCCTTTTTCCTCCCCCTCTGATAAAAGAAAAAAAAAAAGACTCGTGGCCACTGGATATGTTCCCTAGGTAGAAGTGGATGCTCTGATTGACTATCTTCTCTGCGGCTTTTCATTTCAAAACAGTTGAGGTTGATGCAAACTTCCTTAAAACGTGAAAACTTCCAGATCAGCTGAAAAAACTTTTATTACTGCAATTATTGCCAGTGGATACTATTAAAAGTGTGGGGTGAACTTCTCTGTGCTAATCTGTAATAACACAATTATGAGATTTATCCTAAGTGTAAAAATTCTGAAATACTGAAATTTTGCATTTTGTTGTGCATGAGATTTGTACATAGTCCTTCCAAAAGCCATTTGTATGATTATTGATATCTTTTTTCTTTTCAGAATCTTCCTCATGATGCTTACAAGCTGCTTGCAGTTCCGTCGCCAATTGGAGGTGTTCTTGTGATTAGTGCAAATACTATTCATTATCATAGTCAGGTATACTTTTCTTTATGGTGTAGGCACTTGAGTTGGTCTAGCACTTTATTATGGGCTTATTTTTTCTTCAGTCCTTCTTTTATTTAATTTAGTGATGCCTGTTATCTGGGTTTCAAGTTTCTCCTTAATAATGTTATAACTTGCAAGTATCCTATTTGTGCAGTCGGCTTCATGCGCACTTGCTTTGAACAATTATGCTATTTCTGTTGATAACAGGTTCATGATGCTCCTCTCTCTCTCTCTCTCTCTCACACACACACACACACACACACAAATGCTTGCTCACATGGTAATCACTGACCTATACCCATGTACATGCCTGCAACTGCAGCCACACACTCTCTGTTTGTGATTAGGCTTTTTATGTAATTGGTTTATGCAACTTGTAGTTGTGTTTGCCATTAAAAATCTCAGAAAATTGGGATCTCCCTTCTAATTTTGGCCCCATTATATGATCCCAAAAATGTTCTCTCTTAATTAAGGGCTTAATAATGTTTATTATAGCTTGAATGAGGTCCTAATAGGTCGGACATCAAATAAAGACCTTAATCCAACATATTCTTGGAATTTAATCTTGACTTCTCTTGATATTTTTGTTGTTCATGTCACCTCAAGGTTGCAGCCATTC
This sequence comes from Theobroma umbraticum, assembly GCF_002168275.2. Classification (NCBI taxonomy): domain Eukaryota; kingdom Viridiplantae; phylum Streptophyta; class Magnoliopsida; order Malvales; family Malvaceae; genus Theobroma; species Theobroma umbraticum. Next base: position 5,579,167 of record NW_018397261.1, read on the forward strand.
AATGCCCTTTACAATAATGGTTAGTATGGTAGGGTGTGATTAGTCATGGTTATGCATGCATGTCATAGGATGGTAGAGCATGCCAAAGGTGTCTTGTCAACATTACTTGAGAAAGGTGGAGGATTGCATATTCTGGTGTGTCAGATTAGTGCCTTAGGCTTCAGTCATTCTTGTGTGAGCATGTTTGTCACTGGATCATGTATGCTTATCTGATCAATTTTTGGAAAGAGCTGTTTGACTCTTTTGTATGCTTCAGTGGTAGGTTGTAATGTTGACAACAATGACTGATCACTGCATTGATTGAATAATTACCTTGCAGTGTCTTTATCATGGTGGTCTATTTTCTTAAAGAATTTAATGAGACAATGGTTAAATGTGTCAGCATCTAATATTCCCAATGTTCGATGCCTTGGAGAGATGGAAATATTTCCGTCTTATTGTTGTAACTGTTATATAAAGTAATTGTCTTTCCTCATTGCAATTTAATCTAAAGGACTTCGCTGTGGTTGTAATATGTCTATATGTTGATGAATCAGGTTCTAAAAATTTGTTTTTTCATTTGCTTCAGCTTCTTTTGAAGTCCCCCGTTAGACCTCATGCTGATTGTAGTTTGTTTTTTTCATTTTAGTCAAGAACTTCCAAGATCAAATTTCAGTGTAGAACTTGATGCTGCTAATGCAACTTGGTTACTAAATGATGTAGCCTTGCTATCAACAAAGACTGGAGAACTGTTGTTGCTGACCCTTATTTATGATGGGCGGTAAGTGTTTTCATTTGGTTGTCATTTGGATTTTCACTTGTACTTTGTTGTAATTTAGTTTCCTTTAAGCTGAAGAATAAGAACTCGGTCTTTTTTGGGTTTGATGTTACAATTAATTTAATTGGTAGACAATCATTGTTTTACATGGCAAAGTTGGTCATGGTGCTTTGTAAGGAAAACACAAATTAACAAGGTTTATAGGTTTCTGTGTTGGCTGATAGTCAAAATGCTGTTGTCTTTTTGATAAAAAATAGGGATATGAACATTAATCATCCAAAAAAGAGGCAGTGGTGAGGGCCTACCGTTGAGAACAGATAGATTTAAATAGGAATTATGTTGCAGGCATATGTCCATGTTGATATCAGATATTTGATAGCATTACTTTCTTAAGTTTTATTGATTTGTTACTGTGTTGTTCTGAAACTTGGTTTTTCCTCCACTGAACTCCTTTAATCTTAATTCAATTTCTTTGGTTATTGATTTCAGCAGTTTATAAATAAACTTCAAAAAACAAAAACTAGTTTTGTTTAATAAATATTTCCGCTGGTAATTTATTGACAGAGTTCAGAGGAAAATATGGCTTCTTGTTAAGATATAGCGCATTTTTTTGTTTCTGTAGTCATGCAATTGGGGAAGTTTTTTTATGCTGCTTGTTTGTTAATTCATTCTTTTCTCCTTTGAAGGGTTGTGCAGAGACTTGATCTTTCCAAGTCTAAGGCTTCAGTACTTACTTCGGTTAGTTAAACTGTTAGATTTTTCATGCTAATGCAGGTGGTTTTTTTTCTGTATTTTCCGGCCACTGACTAGTTGGTTTGGGAATTTTGCTGGAATTCATTTAGGACATTACAACTATTGGAAATTCATTGTTCTTTTTGGGTAGTCGATTGGGTGATAGTTTGCTTGTGCAATTCAGTGGTGGATCAGGAGCGTCAGCCTTGCCATCGGGTTTGAAGGAAGAGGTGCATATTACCATCAACTTCTATTCAGTACTTTGTATGCTAAGATTTAATTATTTTAACATATTGTTGATTGTTGGACTGTGTGGCACTCCAATGCTAGCATCAGTATTTGCTCGTTTACATTTGACTTTTTAGGCACTTTAAGTTGATTGATAATCTCACTGTGAAGTCCTGTTATCTCACGTCCCAAGAAAATCATGGCATTCTTTCAACTAATTTCACTATACATTTAAACTTTGTTCTTCACTAAATCTTTGTATTTGAGAATACTATAAAGATATTTATTCTGGTTTTTCATTCCTCTAGGTTGGAGAAATTGAAGGGGATGTCCCTCTGGCAAAGCGATTAAGAATGTCATCTTCTGATGCTTTGCAAGATATGGTTGGCAGTGAAGAGCTTTCTTTGTATGGTTCGGACCCAAATAACACTGAGTCAGCACAGGTGGTGTACCATTCTATAATTAATAGAGGGCCTTTTGCTGATTGCTTTAAGCTTTATCTTAGGAAAATTTTTTTTAAAAATAAGGGAGAGGAAAATCAAACTCTCCCAGGGATTAGAACAATCAAATAACTAAATCTATCTAACAATTGAGTATCTAAATTAGTAATAAAGAGCTTAGGCTAAAGACTTAAAGACTCTATCTTTGCAGTCAAAGTGAAAAACTGGACAATTGCTTCATTCCTGTGGAATCAGCTGCTGTTCTCATGATTTCTCATTTTAACAGTTCATCTGTAAAATTCTAGTTGTTCTGAAGTTTGTTTGTGTAATAGGTTCAACAAATTAGTTATTGGGTTTAGGATGTTTCACTTATTATAATTTGGACTGCAGTCACCAGCATGAGATGAATGCTATTTTTGTTATTTATTACACGTGTTCAATGTATCATATGCTGCATGGTTCATTGCAATTATGGTTATTACTTTTAGTCTTTCACCCTACTAATGTTTCCCTCCCTCCATGTGTGCAGAAGACTTTCTTGTTTGCAGTGAGAGACTCATGTAACTATGGTTATTGGCCCCTTTGAAGGACTTCTCAATATGGCTTGAGGATTAATGCTGATGTGAATGCAACTGGAATTGCAAACAAAGTAATATAGAGCTGGTTAGTTTGTGAGTTAGGATGCTTTTTCTTCTGTCGTCTTTGATTAATGGGTATGGAAGTGGTTCATGGAAAATGAAAAAAAAAAAATGGTGTTAGTGCAATTGACTGGATGTAAACACCCCATCCTCCCCAACTCCCCCAAAAAAGTCAACTGGAACATGTTCTCTGAACCTTCTTATTTTTGTTTGTTGTTTTTTTTTTCTTTGTATTCTGTATCTTGTGGTCATAAAGCATTTAATTTCCTCTTCTTGTATTGTGGTTTGGATTTTTTTAAATATTTTATTTTTTGTTTGGGTGGAGAGTGGGGATTGATTGAATTTGATTGGACTTTTTTTGAAGGTGTGGCTACTATCGAGCTATAGACATTGCCTTCAAGTTCTCTGTATTTGTATAGTGTGCATTTTTATAGCATTTATTTCTTTTTCTTCTTTGGAATTTTTTAATTGTGCCTGAAGTCAAGTCTTGGCTAATCTTTCAGGTGTGCTGTTCTGGCCATGGAAAGAATGGTGCCGTCTGTGTTCTACGACAGTCAATTTGTCCTGAAATGATTACCGAGGTCTATCCATACGCTAGCTCTGACTGAATTTTTCCTGATTAAGATTTTAATTGTTGATATCATTTATGTAAATAATTTTCTAGTTTGCATTGTTAATCATAACTATTCATTTTCAGTAGTACATATATCACATCTTAGTGCTGGAAAACCTCATCTGTCTACTCTGTGCTTGCATCATTGCATGCGCAATTTTGTCCTGCAGGTTGAACAACTGGTTGTAAAGGAATTTGGACTGTCTACCGACAAGAGCACACGCAGTCACAGTGCTGATTTGTCTAAAGTGACTGATGATGATGATGAATATGCATGCATATTGATTATAAGTCTGGAGGCGCGCACTATGGTAGTCCTTTTTTAACCTTCAATGCTTTTCACTTAATTCTTTATCAAAGTCAATTTAATTTTCCATTGTTTGATAATTAACATTTTAAAAAAAGCTTAAAGAGATTTTATCGTATGAAATCCAGACTTTCTAGATTTCAAATAATGCTTTGTCATTTTGCTAACAAATTAAAAAAAAAATTGACTTCTTAACTTGCAAACGGCAATCACTTTTGACTTTCTGGATTAACCACTTCCAGTTCCCTATGATGAACAGTGCTGTGAAACAGCTGATCTTTTGACAGAAGGTGACTGAAGTGTAGACTATTATGTTTCAAGGAAAGAACATTGCTGCAGGAAATTTGTTGGAAGGTGGGACAAGTTACATGGTCTGTATTGCATGAAATTAAGTGTATTTGCATGAAAATTAGTGTATTTGCCTTGAGTGTTGTGTCAAATTTCTAGATTGATGCTGTACATTTAGTTTTGTTTCTTTTGGTTGTTATTGTGTTTTTACTGTGATTTATACAGTTTATAAAGGGTGCTAAGTAAATGCTGTCTGCTTTAAATCCTTTCTATACCACTCTCGCATTAAGTAATTTTGCATGCCCACTTGCAATTTTACGGTCTAATAATTTTATGTTCAAACGTATAAGTCTTGAGAGTTTTATAGTTGAAACTTCAAAGTGAATTGGCATTGTTGTTCTAATTTGGCTAATTACTGAATTAACTTTTCATTAGTAGAATTTGAGAGTTTTTCTTGCTTGATAAGGTTTGAACTCTGTGCTGGAACATTGCTGTCTTTCCGCTTCTATTTCCATTTAGCCATGTAATATATTAGATGTTATGCTTCAACACTACTTTAACTTGTACTTTGTCTCATTATGTTTGCTTATAGGCGTGTCGAGTTATCCAGGTCTATGAACGTGGTGCTCGAATTCTGGATGGTTCTTTTATGACTAAAGAACTAAGTATTCCATCACCAAACTCTGAATCTAGCCCTAGTTCTGAGAATTCTACAGTAATATTGTTTCTATTGCTGATCCTTATGTGTTGCTAAAAATGACTGATGGAAGCATTCTGCTCCTTGTTGGAGGTATAGTTTCGTCATAGATGATTTTGCGCGTGGGCTTAACTTGTGAATCTGTTTACTTGCTATGGTTTATACCCTTCATAACTTGTCTTTACTGTATTACAAAACTGTACATCATCCTATTGCTTCCATTCTTGATTTCTTGCTGATTTTACTCTAACCTTGATTTTCAGATCTGCTAGTGCACTGTTCTATAAACACTCCAACTGCATTTGAAGGCTCAAAGAAATGGTATCTGCCTGTACATTGTATCATGATAAAGGTCCCGAGCCATGGCTCCGCAAAGCAAGTACTGATGCATGGCTTTCCACTGGCATCGGGGAGTCCATTGACGGTGCTGATGGTGGGCCACATGATCAAGGGGATATATATTGTGTTGTTTGTTATGAGAGCGGTGCTCTTGAAATATTTGATGTGCCAAATTTCAATTGTGTTTTCTCCTATGGAAAAATTTGCATCTGAAGAACCCGCCTTGTCGATGCCTATACACTGGAATCTTCTAAAGGAATTAGAGAAAGTGATTGATAAAAGTTCTGAAGAATTGACTGGCCAAGGCAGGAAGAGAGAAATGTTCAAAACGCTGAAGGTTGTTGAGTTGGCCATGCAGAGATGGTCTGGCAAATCACAGTCGTCCATTTCTTTTTGGAATATTAACGGATGGAACAATTCTTTGTTATCATGCTTACCTATTTGAAGGTTCAGAAAATGCTTCTAAAGTTGAGGATTCAGTTGTTGCACAAAATTCTGTTGGCTTAAGCAATACTAATGCTTCTAGGCTTAGGAATTTGAGATTTATTCGTGTCCCGTTGGATGCTTACACGAGGGAGATGTCAAATGGAACCTAATCCCAAAGGATTACAATTTTTAAGAATATTAGTGGTTATCAAAGGGTTCTTCCTCTCTGGGTCAAGACCAGCTTGGTTTATGGTATTCAGAGAACGGCTTCGAGTTCATCCACAGGTCAGTAATGTAGTTTGTCATCTAGTTGATAATATAAATAATTTAATGGTCTACTCAAATCGGCTTTGGATATAAAATACTTGGTAAAATTAGACTGAGTGACTTTTGGCCTGTTTGAGAATTGATGATTTTTTTGCTAATCTGTTTAATTTTTTTCCCAAATTCATTTTTTCATTAATAAATAATAATTTAAATGCCGTTTAACTTTTTCGTAGTTCAGGAAGAATGTCTGCTTGATTTTTATCTGGGACCCTATGAATGAAATCAATATTAAAACACTGCCAACTTGTTGACAAAGTCACATCCTTAATTGTTGTTTAATGTTTATGTGAGCAAGTGTGCTTCTCTCATTTGCTTGTTTCTTTCTGGCAGCTCTGTGATGGATCTATTGTTGCTTTCAACTGTTCTTACATAATGTCAACTGTAATCATGGTTCATATAGTTACATCGCAGGTTAGGTACTTTCATATTTTGAAGCAAATAGCTTTGCATACGGGCTAAAAGCGCTAACTCTTTTTGCATTTTTATTTTTCTAGGGTATTCTAAAAGATTGTCCAAATCCCATCTGCATCAAACTATGACAACTATTGGCCAGTGCAAAAAGTGATCCTAGCCCACCTTACAAGAATCAGAAATCACTTTTTTTCATAAATTATTTCTGTACATTGTAACTTACTAGAAACTTGATTCTCGTTGTTTGAGAATTCCACTGGGAGGAGGGCGACTTCCAGCATAGCAAGTGACGTAATACATAATTAGCTAAGAGAAGGAATATCTTTACGACGGCAAGTTATAAGTTTTTCAAGATATCCATCGTATAGCATGATTCTTGCGATCTTAGCGTCTTTTTTTATTTCATTTTAGTATGATACCAATATCTAAAGTGCTTGTTATTGAAACCTTTAGAAGCTAATATAGCCTACATATGGATGGAACTGGCATGCTGACTGTGTCTTTTCTGGCCACCACTGATTTGAAAATGAACTTACATTGTTGACAACTATTCATTCTGTTGAACTCTGTGCTTTTGGAATTCTGCAAACCTGCATGCATGCTATTCGCACCAGGTCGTTGATTTCATAATTCATACTCACGATAATTGGTTAGATTTATTAAACGTTTTAGCAGTTATCATGACTAAAGAATGAATAGGTCATGTTTTCTCATTTTCTTCTTAAAGTTATAGCTGCCAGTGATTGGGCATTTATCAGAGGCTATACATGTATTTCAATTGAATTTTAGTTAGGGAGTAAAATTTGCCTAAGCTTGTGCACTGTACTTCAATGAACTTTTAATTATGAAATTGTCTTGATATTCTTTTATCAAACTATGATGCCTTTCAATGCCAGGTTACTTCTTTTGCATAAGTGATAAAAATAGGACAGATCTAGTGCCTCTATTTATTTACTTTTTGGGTTTTCAAGAGCTATTCATCTGTAATCCTTTTTTTCTAAAAAAAAAAAAAGGTGGGGAAGAGAGGCATTGTTTCCTTAAGTATCATGCTAATCACTGATAATTTCAGGTTCATAAGCCTGTTAATCAAGTGCTATCTTCATTGGTTGATCAAGAAGTTGGCCATCAGATGGACAATCATAATTTGAGTTCTGATGAGTTGCAACGAACTTATACAGTGGATGAGTTCGAGGTTCGGATTTTGGAACCTGAAAAATCTGGTGGTCCTTGGGAAACTAAGGCAACTATACCAATGCAGAGTTCTGAAAATGCTCTAACTGTGAGAGTGGTCACTCTGTTTGTAAGTTTGGTTCTTTCCTTTGTTCTGGTTGTTTTAGTCTTGGCTTTATGTGCTTCACGCTGCTGGAGGAGGGAGAGTTTGGATGAATGATGAAATGCATAATATTGTGTTAGTCTTATAGCAAGCATCTTTTCTATCAAAGTTAGCATTTGAAAGAGACCATAATGAATTTATAAGTATTGGCTTAATATATTCTTCATTCTAAAAAAGACGGGACAAATTTGTAAGTATTGGCTTAAAGGGAAATACAAGAAATAGGACGAATCTGTCATGGACATTTCCTCATTGTAATTACTAATTAGCAAGTCTTTTCTGGGGATATCATTTCCCTTTTGCAGTTTAAAAGAATCTCTATTCATGCAGTGCTTTATTGCAGAATACCACCACAAAAGAGAATGAATCCCTTTTGGCTATTGGGACAGCTTACATTCAAGGAGAGGATGTTGCTGCTAGAGGACGTGTGATTTTGTGTTCAATTGGAAGGAACACTGATAATCCTCAGAATTTGGTACTGTTGGATTATCTGATACCTCAACTTGTTTAAATCAAATCTAGTCTATGTTTTGCTTGTGAAGTTTGTCATCTCCATTGAAGTTATAAATTGAATTTTATCCTCTAGGTGTCAGAGGTTTATTCAAAGGAACTAAAAGGTGCTATATCTGCTTTAGCCTCCCTTCAAGGTCATCTATTGATAGCATCTGGTCCTAAAATTATTCTACATAATTGGACTGGTAGCGAGCTTAATGGCATTGCATTTTATGATGCTCCACCATTATATGTTGTGAGCTTAAATATTGTAAGTGTTGCTTAACTTCAGTATCTTTATTGCATGCTTTAGGTGAAATGCCTGGATACCAATCTGACTTTAGTTGTGTTCATCTTATTTATTTTATTTTAATTTTTATAGATGAAGTTTTAAACTGTTTGCAGACTGCAAATGGTTCCTGGCGGCCGTTTGCCTTTTTTTGCTTCATTTTAATGCATTTTTTGGTTAATATGTATAAATCTAACTGCAGGTCAAGAATTTTATCCTTCTTGGTGATGTTCACAAGAGCATATACTTTCTTAGTTGGAAGGAACAGGGTGCTCAACTTAGCTTATTGGCCAAGGATTTTGGCTCCCTTGATTGTTTTGCAACGGAATTTTTGATTGACGGAAGTACATTAAGTCTTATGGTGTCAGATGAACAAAAGAATATTCAGGTTTAGTACAGCCATTTTTTCTGCAATTTTATTGTTGTAAATATATGTGTATATTGTAGTAGTTATTTTTCCGTGATAAAATATTTTTGATATAATGAGCTTTTAACCTTGTTCAAACTCCCCCTCCCTCCCCCTTTATCTAATGCTATTTGGAGTAGATGTAGCTACTGATCTGGTGCAAAGAATTACAAAGAAATCATGGATGATACAACGTGAGAGAATATGTGGTTATTCAATTACTTTACTGTTAAAATTCTGGGCATCTTCTAGACGCTGTGCTTGTTGACTCCCGTTTCTTTAGTTGAAGTTCTTAACTTCATCTAGCTGCGGTTTACTTTCTAATTTTTCATTAGGCTCCTCACTGTTTGAGCTATTTATTGAACCATTAATATGTTCATTCCTTTTTTATATTGCTAGTTGGTTATCATTGTTGAAAACTTTGATTTTACTGTGTGCCACAGATATTTTATTATGCACCGAAGATGTCTGAAAGTTGGAAGGGTCAGAAGCTTCTTTCAAGGGCTGAATTCCATGTTGGTGCCCATGTTTCTAAGTTCTTGCGGCTCCAGATGCTTTCTACTTCATCTGATCGAACCAGTGCCACTGCAGGCTCTGATAAAACCAATCGATTTGCTTTGTTATTTGGTACTCTGGCTGGCAGCATTGGCTGTATAGCTCCTCTGGATGAACTCACATTTCGTAGATTGCAGTCACTACAGAAAAAGCTTGTTGATGCAGTTCCACATGTCGCTGGCTTAAACCCAAGGTCTTTTCGCCAGTTCCATTCAAACGGAAAGGCTCATAGGCCTGGTCCTGACAGCATAGTTGACTGTGAGCTGCTTTGCCAGTAAGTAACATCTTTTTGTTTCTGAAAAATATTGCAGCAAGTATCATTTTCTGATATTTATTGAGTGCTAGTTTGAGAAAAGTTTGTTGCATTTTTGTATTCTTTCCCCTGCCCTTTGTGCTGTTTTCTGTCTCTGGCTACAGAAGAATAATAGGTTTGTGATTTTTCTTCTTTCCCAAGCATAACATTTGGCATTTATTTCAAGTTTTTGGTTGGTCTGCCTGACTGTGTATAAGAATGCATCACTCCACTAATACTCAAGACAAAATTTTCCTTCTGAAAACTAGTAACAGATATTATTTACTTTGTTTCTTTAAATTAATCTTCCATGCAAAATTCGTGAGATGTTCTTTGGAAGAGTCTCAGTTGCATTTTGTTAGATACTTAACCTATATCTTGAGCATGAGAATTCCTCGTAAATACAATTTTCTTAAATTCTTGACATCAATAGCTCATTTTCAGTACTTTAATTTCCACAAGATGTATAAAATACCTCATTCCCCACATCTCTGATCTGAGCCTTGCTATGAGAGTAAAGTGTCTGGCCTTGATGTGAGGTACTGTCTTACACTGTAATTGCAACAGAATCTAGAAATTGCAAGGTTCCCACAGGGAACTGCATAGTTCACATTGCTAAGGACGCCAGTGAATAGAAGTTGGCACCAAGAGTAGCATGAGTGCTGAAATAAATTTTTGTGATTTCTGTTTTGTAGTTACGAAATGCTTCCATTGGAGGAACAGCTTGATATTGCTCACCAGATTGGAACGACCCGTTCCCAAATTCTCTCTAATTTAAATGATCTTACTCTGGGTACAAGTTTCTTGTGAATGCAGCAGATATTAAGGCAAATATTAAAACAACATTGACTGAACCTAAATCATGATGGGCTATACCTGTTGCAGAATGACACCATCCAAAAGCTTCTGTAGATCAGGGTTGATATCTATATTTTATGAAACATGACTTGTTTCCTCCTGAGAAAGAGAAAAAATGTTGTTTAGCCACTGTACCTATCAAATTTGGAGTAGAATCTTGTATCTTAGAGCTAGAGTTCACTCTAATGTAACAGGACTGATGACAGATGTTGTGAAGAGTCGAGTACAGTCTCCAATTCTGTACAGCCTCCGAGAAACTTGAAGGTTTAAATTATTTATGCTGTACACTTATACATTCATAAATATGTTTCGTGAAAGGTGCACCGTGACTGAAATCTTTATGGAGATTTTTTATTAGATGCACCAAATCCTGAACCGGTGGAGATTTTAATTAGTGTCATTATCTCAACAATGCTTATTTTATTTTTACGATTTTTTACGTTCATCTTTATAAATTTACATCAAAATTTTATAAATATTTTTTAATTATAATTATTTTTATCTTTATTATTATACATTTATAAATTTACATTTGAATAATATTTGTTAAGAGAATATAAATGTAAATAATTAATTTTTACTGAAAATATATCTATTTTGTTTATATTGACTTGTTACAATAAGTTTTAACACATTTATGTTAATATGTCAACAATGCTTTTTTCAAAATTATGATTTTTTACTTTATTGTTATAAATTTACATCAAGATTTTTGAAGGGTTATTTTTCACTATAACTATTTTATCAACATTACTATATATTTATAAATTAACATTTGTACATGATTAAATATTATTTGTGTGAGAATATAAATGTAATTAATTATTTTTCACAAAAAGTATATTTATTTTTTTGAAATTGACTTGTGGTAACTCTTAAATATTTACATTAATATTTTAACAATATTTATTTCATCTCTATGATTTTTTATATTTTTTCTTATAAATTGACGTTTAGATTTTTAAAAGATTATTTTTTATTTTTATTATTATACATTAATAAATTAATATATTTTTTTTCAATTGTTATTTTAATTTTCGTTTTTGGTAGAAGCGGATTGACTGTGTTGACTGGCTATAATATTGATTTTTCATCTAAGGTTGCAATTTCATCCTATGAAGCGAATGGTCATTATTCCTTGACTTTATACTAAGGTCAAATATCATGATTTTACTGTAAAATTTACCTTGTTCACGTAAAAATCAAAATGTGCTTCAACTGGCAAGCTCGATCGGTTGGTTCAATTTGCATTGATAATACATGGTCTTTATTATTTCTCACCACGTTGATAGATGGTCATGGAGAAGTATCTAACAACGTCGTTACACTTGAAATCATGAAGAGTAAAACTCTACTGTCTTGGACAATCTTTTGTATTAATTGTCATTTAACCAATTGCTATGAATAAAATGGTTATGTAAATAATGAAAATGGAGTACATAATTTAATATAGATTTTTATGCACCTATAAGTTTGAAGAAGTATGGTTAAATAAATTATAATTTATAAAATTCAAAAAAAAAATACAATTTATGTTGATCTCATATGTTACTCTGTCAATTATTTTTCTCTATCCATCTTTCTTGTTTTGAAATGTACTAATAGGAAATATTTTTTTTAGATTTTTATTACTTTTTTCATTTTTCTGTATTATGTACTTATTTTTATGATTTTTTTTACTTTTTCATATAAAAAACATTAAATAGTTATATAAAAAATTTTAAATTTTATATAATATATATTAAGATTAATTATTTTAATTTTCATAAAAATAAAAAAGAAACAAATATTTAGATAAAAATTGTAATTTCTAAATCTAATATTAATGACTTTGATATATTTTTTAAATATTTTTGTTATTTTACATATAAGTAGGAATGCCTACTAACAACTAAAAGGCATAATAATAGTTATTATTTTTTACATGTATTTAAAATGAGTTAATTGAAAAGAAATATAATTTCATTAGTTACGAATTTTATATCAATACAAGATGGGATAGGTCTTAGTTATATAAATATGAGTTTTTATTATTCATCAAATATATATTTTGATTTGAGAATGTGAGTATGTAAATTTATCGATTTATTTAAATTTTATTTTAAAAATTTAAAGTTAAAATTGTACGAGGTTAAATTTTAAGTTTTGATCGTAGCCCCTCATTTGAACTTTGTTTAACAATTTTTATTATTTAATAAATATTCTACTAAATCTTTTCCAAAAAAAATCTAAAAGGAAGATTCTTAAAAATTCAGAGAAAATTACAAGTGAAATAAGTTATAACCAATTTTTATTATCTAATAAATATATTATTAATGTTTTTGCAAGAAAATTTAAAAGAAAGATCCATATAAATCCAAAGAAAATTAAAGGCCAAACAAATTATAATCAATTTTTAGTTGAAAAATTCAAAAAAAAATTATCACTTTCAATTTATTTTACGGGAAATAGATAAAATTAAAGGCCAAACAAACTATAACCAATTTTGAGTTGAAATATCAGATGAAAAATTTATCACTCTCAATTTATTTTATGGAAAATAAATAAACTAAACTGTGGTACTCCGGTTTCCGGCGTCCGCATATTTTTCTTTTTCAAAATTTAATTATTAAAATCAGTTCATATTGAGCGTCACCTTTAATTGACCGTTAGCTTCAAAACCCATTCCGCACATAATTTTGCTTCTGTCAGAGCCAGGCCTATCCTCGCCTTCCCCATGGACCTTAGTCATCACATTTCTCAAGCCCCAAGCTTCCCATCTCTCTCCCTTGCGCGTCGCCAAGCCGAACGCTATCCTTCTCAAGGCTCCACAGCCGTTGAGCCACCGCTGCAGGTTCAGTCGAACAATCGCCTCTGCGGTGAACACTTCTTCAGTTCAACAAAATTCGTCGACAAACGCCAGCGACGAGCCGCAGAAAGCTTCTGTTCTAACATTCCAACAAGCTATTCAAAGGCTCCAGGTTCCATGAACTACTACTACTTACATTTTTTTGTAAATTTTTTGAAAGAAAACCTACATTTCTTTTTGACTAATTTTTCACAAAATATAATAACTTGTGCTACTCTGGTTTCCGCGCGTACAGTGGTTTCCGGCGTTGTGGTACTCTGATTTCGGCGTCCCCTTTATTTTTTTTTCAAAATTTAATTTTTTGACGTCCCCTTATTTTTTTTTTCAAAATTTAATTTTCAAAATCAGCTCATATTTAGCGTTACCTTTAATTGACCGTTAGCTTCCAAACCCATCCCCCACATGTAATTTTCCTTCAGCCAAAGCCAGGGTATCCTCGCTTTAAAGTGTGTGCATATGGCATTCCTAATTCCTATTATATATTAAGGTATAGTGGTGCCAATATGTGAATTTGAAATCTTAGTATATGGTCTATTCCTTTTGCTTTTTATTGTGATTTGAACCATATGTAAAAGAATGGGTAATGTTTTCTATATTTTCTTATTTATAAAAAGATAGGGTAATGTTTTCTATATTTTCTTATTTATAAAAAGATATTCTTTTCCCCTTGTTTTATTAATGCAGGTCATGTTCGCAGACCTATTCGTCGGATTATAACCCTCCATGGGGATGCAATAGTTCCATTTATGTTTGTTGGAATTATGAGGTAATTGTTATTATGGGGATGCAATAGTCTCATGGTTTCACATGAACAAAAGAATATTCAGGTTAGTATGGCCATCTTTTCTGCAATTTTATTGATGAAAATATATGTGTGTATTGTAGTAATTATTTTTCGGTCGTAAATTATATTTGATATAATGAGCTTTTTACCTTGTTCAAACAACCCTTCCCTTCGCCTTTATCTAATGCTATTTGGCTTAGGTGTAGCTAGTGATCTGGTACAAAGAATTACAAAGAGATCATGGATGATACAACATGAGAATATGTGGTTATTCAATTACTTTACTGTTAAAATTTTAGGCATCTTCTAGACACTGTGCTTGTTGACTCCCATTTCTTTAGTTGAAAGGTCTTAACTTCATCTAGCTGGGGTTTGCTTATAATTTGTTATTGGGCTGCACACTGTTTGAGCTATTTATTGAACCATTAATATGTTCAATCCTTTTTTATTTTTCTTGTTGATTATCATTGTTGAAAACTTTGATTTTGCTGTGTGCCACTCAGATATTTCATTATGCACCGAAGATGTCTGAAAGTTGGAAGGGACAGAAGCATCTTTTCAAGGGCTGAATTCCATGTTGGTGATCATGTGACTAAGTTCTTGCAGCTACTTCATCTGATTGAACCAGTGCCACTGCAGGCTCTGATAAAACCAATCGATTTGCTTTGTTATTTGGTACTCTGGATGGCAGCATTGGCTGTATAGCTCCTCTGGATGAACTCACATTTTGTAGATTGCAATCACTACAGAAAAAGCTTGTTGATGCAGTTCCACCTGTTGCTGGCTTAAACCCAAGGTCTTTTTGCCAGTTCCGTTCAAATCGAAAGGCTTATAGGCCTGGTCCTGACAGCATAGTTGACTGTGAGCAGCTTTGCCAGTAAGTAACATCTTTTTGTTCCTGAAAAATACTACAGAAAGTACCATTTTCTGATAATTATTAACTTGAGCGCCAGTTTGAGAAAAGTTTGTTGCATTTTCATTTCTTTCCCTGCCCTTTGTGCTGCTTTCTGTCTCTGGCTACCGAAGAATAATAGGATTATGACTTTTCTTCATTCCCAAGCATTAACATTTGCATTTATTTTCAAGTGTTTGGTTGGTTTGCCTATGTTATCAGAATGCATCACTCCACTGAAACTCAAGACAAAATTTTCCTCATGAAAACTGGTAACAGATATTATTTACTTTGTTTCTTTAAATTAATCTTCCATGCAAAATTCTTGAGATGTTCTTTGGAACAGTCTCAGTTGCATTTTGTTAGATACTTAACCTGTATCTTAAGCATGAGAATTCATCATCAATACAATTTGCTTAAATTCTTTACATCAATAGCTCATTTTGAATACTTAATTTTGACAACATGTATAAAGTACCTCATTCCCCACATCTCTGATCTGAGCCTTGCTATGAGAGTAAAGTGTCTAGCCTTGCTGCGAGCTGCTGTCTTACACTGTTTTGTAGTTATGAAATGATTTCATTGGAGGAACAGCTTGATATTGCTCAACAGATTGGAACGACCCGTTCCCAAATTCTCTCTAATTTAAATGATCTTACTCTGGGTACAAGTTCCTTGTGAATGCAGCAGATACCAAGGCAAATATTAAAACAACATTGACTGAACCCAAAGCATGATGGGCTATATCCGTTGCAGAATGACACCATTCAAAAGATTCTGTAGATCAGGGTTGATATCTTTATTTTATGAAACATGAATTGTCTGCTCCCGAGAAAGAGAAAAAATGTTGTTTAGTCACTGTGCCCATCAAATTTGATGGAGTAGAATCTTGTATCTTAAGAGCTAGAGTTCACTCTAATGAAACACAGGATTGATGAGTGACATTGTGAAGAGTTAAGTAGAGTCTCCAATTCTGTACTACTATTTTATTCATTCACTGGCACTTTGGTGGCTGGCAGCCTGGAATCTTTTGCGAGAAGCGACTTCAGCTATAAACTGCAGTTGCAGTTGTAACTGATTCACTGTGAGCAGGTTTAATATTTTTTATATTCCAGGTGAATCGTGCAGTGTCAAAATGTTGCAGTATTTGCTTCTTGGGTCCAACAATTTGACCAAGAAATTGGCGGAATCACGTTGGGTGCAGACTACAGCTGCAGCAGAGAAAACAGGGTGTATTTTGTGTTCCGATGTAATTAATGGGGCCATCCCTACTTGAACAAATAGTATTAACCTCGCAGACATAATGAGATTTCCTCTTCTTTTTGGTGGTGGGGAGATTTGTATCGTTTGTAGCTTAACTAGGTGTTCCTTTTCCCCCCTCTTTCTAACCGAGGAAATCATATCTGCTAGAACATCATGATGCAGAAAATGCTACAGTGCGTTCAGCTATCTGTAATGTACATGCGAACTGCTTCTTTGACATCTCGATTCACCCAGTGTCAATAGACAATATTAATATTGAGTATTCTTACCCAAAACCCATTTCATAACAGAAGGTAATAAATGGACAGCCTACCAAATCTGCAGAATTGAACTCCAAAAGGTAAGACATCATTTTTACGTTAAAAGCTAATAATAATCCAACAACTCCCCCAATTTATAATGACCACAGAGCCAACTCGATCTTTAGTTGTTCAATAGAATCGCATCAGTTGGACTAGTCAAAACAGTAGGATGATCAAATGATACCTAAAAAGGCCTTTAAAAAAAGTGGTACCTAAAAACTCAAAAACTTTGTTACTTATGAGTCTTTGTCCAATTCAAACATCACGTAACTCTTATTCAAAATGTGGAGTTCTAATCTTCCTTTCTCTCAATATATACAAAGAAGGTATACAATGTTAGCATGGATTTTAGTTGCACATTCAATTGCAGCTGAAAAGCAAGGAATGAGGTTGAAACTGTTTGTATGGAGATGGCATAACAAAAAGAAGAGGAAAAAGAAGAAAATTAGAAGACCCAAGAGTTCGACATGATGGGAGACATTTTTCAGATAATGTAATTATTAAACGGGGTCTTGCTTAGAGAATCTGAAATAATTGTGGAACACATGTATGACTTCAATCATCACATGATTACTATATATGATACCTTAATTAAGTTTAGCCACTGATGACTCAACGCACCTACAATAATTAATTGCTTGGATTTAGTAACAGGATGGAATTTAAGACTTTTCCGCCAGAAAAGACTCGAAAGCTCAACCTCCATTAGGGCAGATCAATCAATCCCACCCCACAGCTTCTCTTGACTTTAATCTTCCCCAGAGCCAGCCACAAAATAGATTTTACTATTTTACTGCCGTGTACGAAGATGGGCCTGGGCCTCATGCACGTGCGTGTGGGTAAATAATTCGGTCTACCACGTACGTACAATGATGATGACACACGTGCACATAGTTCATCAATTGAGGTGCAAGGGCGCAAGGCAAAGGGGAGTGAAAGAGAGCATCATCTCTTAACAGATGTTTCTAAAGTGTTTCGTTATGGGACCATTTTCTTTAGGGAATGTCCTGCAAAAGTGGAACAATGCTCCTTCATTTCTGATCAATGAGACCTCTTCTTCTGTCTACTCTCCTTACCAATATTATTCTAAACATTTTCTATTTTGTTTGCATCATATGCGTTTTCTCTTTTTCCCTTCTTTTTTTTTTTTCCTTCTTTTTGGAGGGTGATGGGGTTTTCTTGTATCAGAATTTAAAGGCTAATTTTCCAAAAGCACTCTTAGTGGGATCTTACTAATGCACACTTACAATTAGGTCCCCCATCAACAAGAGGCCAAAGAGAGCCTTTCACTTCCTCGTTTATGCCTTAAAAGAAAGTCTTCAAATGGGTCCTAGCCATGGTCTGACCCGGGTGGACTCGACCGGTTGGGTGAGCCAAATTAATATCTAGTCCATTGATTTCGATGATCAGATGGGATTCCATTTTGGCTATGAGTGGTATGGGTTTAGACCCACCAACAAGTTCAACAGTCCTTGTTGATTTTATCTTTAAGCTTCCGGTATTTTGCTCCTTTCAAGTGGGAGGAATGGCATGGTCAATGTCTCTAGAAAATGCAGGCAGGATCACATGTAAGATGAGTTTTTATTTTCCTCGAAAGCTAATTTCTTTACAAGCAACAAGTCGTAAGAAAAACAGTTCCTGTATATTTGTGATCACGCACTATAACAAGGTGCGATTATGTTCACAGCTCGTTGTCGGTGAAAGGGAACGAACTTGTCAAATGTCATCCAGCTAGTTGACTATGCATACCGATGCATGAAAATGTAACGCCGTGGAGTAGTTAGGACTTTTTCCTTTCAATCTCTTTCAATCTTTAAAATAATTCCAGAAGGCACTATGAAGAGTTCTAGATCATTCTTTTCTTGCCTAAACATTGCACATCTACTAGTTATTTCCCTTTCAGGGTATATATATACTTATGTAATCAATAAAACGAATTGGTTGATACTTGGTAGTGCCTAAACTCTAAAACAACAAAAATGTTGATGTAGTCCCTTGATGTTTCCTTATGAAGGTGGTTGACTATTTCCCATATTACAAGTTTTGTATAGAAAACAAGTGCATTCATGCATCATTAAATTCTTAACAGATTCAATGTTCAAAAGGAGGCCACCGAGAACCAAAGTCGATCCATGCAGATTCCCAAGCACTAATTAATTTATATATTTATAACCGAAAAATTAATCCAAAAATTTTTGATTATTTCCTTCAAAGAGACAAATTCCTCAGCACACCACAACTCAAAAATAAACTTGAGATGATTGGCTATATATTTACAATTACTTTCACTTGACGCATATATTTAAACTCAGATGGTAATTATCAATTAAAAGATTTTAAAATTTATAAATTTTAAATTCATGCTTTATAATGTGTGAATTCGATCAAATTTTATGTAAGTTTATCCTTTGTTTAGTTTATTTATTGCTTTTTTATCTCGCATGTAATGATTATGTCGTATATATTGAGAATTCTTAGATTGTGATTGTAATTTTTACTTAATTATAAATATTATTTTTATCAAAAATATTGATACTTCAATGCTAATTTAAGAAGTAATTGGATAAACAATAATGCATGCATGATGGTATACCTTCAAAATATGTTTACATTTGGACCCATGCATTTTCTTAGAATGTAGTCATTATGTTATTTATTAACCGCAACTTGCAGTAAGTCAACAAGCATTGTAAACGATTTACATGAAAATTTTTTATGGGTAATTATAGCGCCACAGATTCAAATTAGAGTATATAATTAATTTCTCTAACCTTAATAATTGTACTTGAAAGATTTATGACTTCTTAGTTTGCATATATATCATGGAATGCATTCCATCAAGTGCACTACCTTTGACCCAAAAACGTAGAATTGTGCTTCAAAGTGCTTGTATAATAACAACAAACCACTCTTCTTTAGACATTAACCATGGTTAACCTTACCTCAATGACCCAACTGATTTAGTTTAATTAACCTGGTGCATTGGCTTAAGCATACCCCTTTTCAGGGGCGTCTCAATCGCATTGATGTTGCTCCTCTCCCCTTTTTGGGGTGTTTTTTTTTTTCACTTTGGAAGAAAGTGGAAGACTATACGTTAAGTGGAATCATCACCCACGCTTGTAATATGGATGATGGCATCACACCATGATTTGTGGATTTTGGCATCACCACTTCGCAACTTCTGAGCATCTTTGGCCTTATAACTCATGATTTCGTGTTGAGTGACAGCCGGACCGCGTGGCGGCACCGGAGCTAGCCAGCGTGCTGGCATGCTAGCCACCCATGTACTCCCATTACCACGCATGGTTCAAAAAGCTTTTCAATTACTGTTTTTTTATTTAAAACAACCTTTTTTAGCTCACATTTCCAGTGCAATGCATTTTCACAAACTTTCCAAAGCCCTACAGCTTCATCATGTAATTTTACCGAACAATTAAGAGAAAAAGGAAAAAGAGAGAGAGAGAGAGATCTTCAAGCTGGATTCAACTCCTAGATTTTGGGTTTTAAAGTTAATGTATTAGTTTAAATAAACAAGAAACCAAATAATTTATTGGTATAATATCTAAAAAAATTCTTAAACTATTTAAAAAAATTTAATTAAGTTTTTATATTTTTACAACTATGAATTAAGTTATTATATTTTTATTTTGAGACAAATAAGTTTTTATAATTTTATTTTTAATCAAATAAATTTTTATACTTTTATTTTGAGTTAAAGAAACTTTTATGATTAATGATTCTTTAATTAAAATATTATTTATACCATGTGATGTTAACATAATATCTTAAAGATATTATGATTGATGATAATATGATATATTAATATAATATAACTGATAATGACGTGACATGTTGATTTAGCATAATAATAATATCATATGACATTTTTCATCTTTTACATCAATGTTATGTTAGTGCATATGAATATAAGTAAGTGATATTTTAATTAATAATAATTAATTATAAAAATTTATTTAATTCGAAATAAAAATAAAAAAACTTGATTGAATAGAAAAAAAATAAAAAAAAATTTAATTAATAATAATTAATTATAAAAATTTATTTAATTCGAAATAAAAATAAAAAAACTTGATTGAATAGAAAAAAATAAAAAAAATTAAATTTTTTAAAAATAATTTAAAAGCCAATGATCTGAAATGAATTCACGAATTGTACTGCTAGATCTTGGTCTACTAATATATATTAAGTAAATGTTGCATTTGTCTGATGGTCAAACGTAATCGACAGTGAATGAATCTACGATCCTCCTGGAGCTTGGAGACTGAAGCGTTTGGTTCATTGCATTTCATCCAAAAAGACAAAGACAATGTCGCTTCCATCTACTTTGTAAACTTTCTTTCTTTTTTAATCTATAAATCTCAATCCAAGCATATTTTTGCCTTTCTTTACAAGCCATACGCTTATAATTAACAGAAAACTATGGTTATACTTGTAACGAGGACAAAATCCCGGGTTAGAATAACGAAATAGCTGTTTGGATAACATTCTTTTTAAAACCTAAGCTTTGATTAATTTCTATTGGATCTAAACGATGGAACTTAGCCATTAATGGTGTGACAAATGTCTCCATTTTCAGCATGTTAACAAAATGGGGGGAGGCTTCCCTCCCCAACAATCCTTGAAGAGCTGTCTACTGAAACATGCATAGATCATTTTCTTTTAATCAATGCAAATCCCGTTGCCTCCGGACAACACCAATATCTTTCCCAACCCAAAAAATTAAAGTCAAAAAGACTAACAAAAAGGCAATCATATAAGTACTATATAATTATATATATTATATAGTTTATCTTTCTCCCTTTTTTTTTCTTTTCTATTCTTTTACATGGTTGTAGCGGAAAAATCAAAGAATATTATTGAATTTTAACATAAAATATGGACGAATATTATTGAATTTCTTTATGATAATTCATAAAAGAATTTTAAAGGTTTTGAGGAGTTCAAATTAAAGCAATGGGATGCAAAGTAGTAGTGTTCTTGTAGCAGCACCCACCCATCGCTCTCTTCCTTTTGAATATGAGCATTGTTATAGGTGTGAGAAGGAAAAGAGAATAGAAATATAACACAACTTGGGAGTGTGAATGTTAATTGTGACAGAAGGGATAAAAGGGAATAAAGAAAAGAAACAACTGGGACTGTTGGGGGGGTGATGGCTTGGGGAGGCACTTTTATCAAGGCCTGGAAATGTAGGATGGTTGCCTATTCATTTTCCGACAAGTAAACAAAGGATAGCCTTCACTGCCCTTCCCTTGGTAGGCAAAAGAAAGGCAAAGGTTAAATAAATCAAAAAAGAAACAAAGAAAGGATCAAAGTAAAAACCTTCTCACACGAATTTTATAGAACTGTCATTTGTCAAATCTCTCATTCTCCCCTCCTCAGCCCTCTTGAGTATTTGATGACTGATGACCCCCACACTCACAAATTCACCAACCCAAAAACTATTCCCACTAGCCATGTGACGTGAATGAGTAAGTGGGGTTTTGTTTTTGTTAAATATATATATATATATAATTTATTTTCCCTTTATACTTGCACCACCCAAAAATGTACAAATGTTGCTAATTTTTTTTTATCATTTTTCTTCACAAATCTTATGCTTATGATTTCATAGAGGTATGCAACCAACCAATACATAGTTGTTTACACCATCATCATGAGCTCTGCTTCCAATTAGTCAACTCTTATTCAGTCCTGGTCAACTTCAAGTGTGCACTGCTCTCCTAATTGCCTGCCCTTTCCTTAATCTCAAAGCATGACCTCTCCTCGATACAGTTGAGTTAGATTTTCTGCGCAATACCACTAGCTTTGCCTCTTTCTCCTTTGTGCCTATATCTTTAGTTAGGTGATTTGTCATTGCTTGATACTACTATAAAAACATGATTAATTAATTAATTGGTGTTAAAGCTAGTTCCAGCCTCGAGCAATAAACTTAACGTTTTGAGATCTCAATATTATTTATTTGAATTTTCTCTCAATGGATATGTACGCCAGTTTCTTCATTAATTAATATAAGATAATTTTTTAACATAAAATACATATATTTATTATTGAATTAAATATTTATTATAAAAAAATTAATAAATTTGAAAAAAAAAAGAAAGAAATATGACAGAAAACAAGCTATTATGCACTATTGCAATATTTCGGCTACACATACTTTGTCTATAAGTGGAGAAGAATTTGGGAGTTGTAAATTCCAGGTCAGATGTGGTTTGTTTGGTTAAGGCTCTTAATTTCAAGCCATTAATCGCATGTGCTAATCTAAACAATATCAATTCTAAGGCTTCTGTCACTCCGCCCTTAAACTTTTAAGATTATTACTACTAACTTCTCTTGTCCTGTATGCCTGTGCAAAAGCCAAAAGGCATATATTCTCGTAGCTTTTAATTAAAATCGAAAAAATAAAGTGTACAAATATGAAAACCCTATGGTCTGAATGAAGTAATAAATCTTAGAGTTTCATTAATTAGGAGGAAAAATGGTTTAATAGAGTAAATTTGTGAGATAGGGTAGGCAATTGTCAAATGACATTGATATATATCTAACCTAATTGGAAAGTTGCAAAATAATATAGATAGATTTGATTGGCTGTTGACCTAGTCCAATTGATGGTCTTTCCAACATTTACCGTACCCATTGCAATTGCCTGCTGTGACAAGAGAGGAGATAACTCTCTCTTCTTTTTACTAATTATTTTATATGCATAAGTACTCACTTGGGATGCTCGTGATGAGTCATGGCATATGCAATTCTTTGCAAATGATCAAGGAATTAACAAATAAATTAGAGGCAATTAAGATTACCAAAAAAAAAAATCTGAAAAGAAGTGTCTTTAAAAATGTAGCCCATCACTTTTAAGGGGGAAGGGGACATGAAATCAATGGGAAGGAGTCAAAATAAGTTATATACAACTCATGAGCAAGAATAATTTCTGAATGAGAATTGCCAAATCAAAGGGGGATGACTGCCTGCTGGGTGTTACTCTTGGGATAAAGTTGTTGGGCCAACAATTAGTAATAGGCACAAAAACAAACCAACTAAGAAGAAAAAGATGATGCTTATAAAATTCAAAAAGGAAAAGGCCAATAATGATATGGCCTCGCTTCATTGTAGAAAAAAACAGCATCTAAGAAAAAGTGTTTCTTGGCTTCCAAACAGACCAGAAAAAGTTTCTTTTACCAAACTGAGATATTATATCATTTGATTTGATTAAATCGAATTAAACCCACAAAATTCAGTTTATTTTACAATAAATCTGACAACATGAATCCTTTTCCACGCGCTCCTAAAGCCACTGCGGTTTAAACCAGAAGAAGACAAACAAAAAACTCCCACTAACCCACTGGTCACGCGCTGAGAGTGCATCTTACTGTTATGGAACTCCTCTTTAACTCTTCCCCCCTTTTTTTAATGAAAAAAAAAATTAAAACTGTTTGTAATGCTATCGCTATTTGTATAATGGCCTCAACATCCCACGAGCCTCACATCTCGCAAAATTCCCAAGCTTTCTCTCTTTCCATTATCCTTGTCTCTGTGAACTCCACTCTTCAATTATTTCTCTCTCAATCCAATTTCTCTTTTAAAATTTTCCTCCAAGGCTTTGCTTTTCATTCGTTTCACTTTGATCTTTGATTGTTTCTTCCTTTGCCCAAAAGCAAATTCATGGCTCTCGAAACTTGGCTGATAAAAGTGAAAAAAACGATATCCAACAGCCTGGATACTGCAAGATCTTCAATACCCAACTCAAAAGCTTCAAAGCATAAAGCCAACGTTGGAGTTTTATCCTTTGAAATCGCTGGCCTTATGTCGAAGCTTCTCCATCTTTGGAATTCTCTTTCAGACAAGAGCATAATTCGTCTTCGTGATGAATCGATATCTCTTGAAGGAGTCCGCAAAATTGTTTCGAACGATGAGTCTTTCCTGTTGGGGCTGGCCTATGCAGAAATGGCTGAAAACGTCAGGCTGGTAGCGAAATCTATTTCCAGGATAAGCAAGCGATGCCAGGATTCGAATCTTCAATGTTTTGATCGGTGGTTTGATGAGTTTGCCAACTCGGGCCACGATAGTCATGGCTGGGTTTTGAGTTCCAAAGATGTGGAAGCTAAAAACAAGAAGATGGACAGGTACGTGACCATTACGGCGACTTTGTATAAAGAAATGGAGGAGTTAGCGACAATTGAGAACAGTTTGAGAAAGTCCTTTCAGTGTAAAGAGTACGAGTCTTCAATCAAAGAGCAAAAGATTATTGATCTACAGCAAAAGCTTTTCTGGCAAAGACAAGAGGTTAAGTATTTAAAAGAGAGATCTTTATGGAACAGAAGCTTTGACATGGTTGTTTCCATGCTTGTGAGATCCATTTTCACTATTTTGGGAAGGATCAAGCTTGTTTTCGGGATTGGCCATGGCTATCCACCTTCTTTACCTCGATGCCTGTCAGCTTCTGCAACAGTCCATCCAACTGAAAACCCTAACGCTTATAATTTTGTATCAGGGCCATTGAAGAGTTCTAAACCTGAAGAAAAGAAAGACTTGGCTGTCAGGTTTTTCGAGTCGAACTCAAAGCTGCTGAAGCCTCCACCAAGTACGTTAGGTGCTGCAGCTTTAGCTTTACACTATGCGAATTTAATTATCATTATGGAGAAAATGATCAAGTCACCACAATTGGTTGGCGTTGATGCAAGAGATGATCTTTATTCCATGCTTCCAAGCAGTATAAGATCGTCTCTAAGGGCAAGACTAAAAGGAGTAGGATTCTCAGCGAGTGATCCAGTGCTTGCCGGAGAATGGAGAACAGCTTTGGGAAGGATCTTGGCTTGGTTATCACCGTTGGCACACAACATGATCAAATGGCAAAGTGAAAGGAGCTTTGAGCAGCAGAATTTGCTGCCTAAAACAAATGTTCTTCTTCTGCAAACTCTATTCTTTGCAAATAAAGAGAAGACAGAAGCAGCCATTACCGAGCTGCTGGTAGGTTTGAATTACATTTGGAGATTCGAAAGGGAAATGACTGCAAAGGCCTTGTTCGAGAGCAGCAACTTTAGTGGGTTGCTGAATTTGCAAAGTTCCAGCTGAGGAGAGAGATGGGCTTGATTTCTTGTTTCTTCCTTTTTGGGCTTGTAATTTTGTTTTTCTGCAATTTTAAGTTATCATGGTTTCTTTTAGATTGAACTGGAGTTTCAGATCTTTCAAGGGTTTGTTTTGCAGTTCTAACCCCTGATCTGTATATGGTATAATATAGATGTATGTAAATGACATGAACTGAGTAAAATTTCAGGATATTATTGCATGGCCTTCCTTTCATGGCTTATAGTCAAGTGAAAATATTCCTCTTATTTTAAGTCCTACTACATATATTGTTTTGCTTTCTTCTTGTTATTACAACCACCGGATCCAGATTCGTTATAGCTAATAGACTAGTTCATTTCGTCAATTATTTGATGAATTTGCTGTTGATCAGATTTTCTCTGAAGGCCATGTTGCAGATATAAACAAATAGGAGCAGCCTAGCAGACGAGCAGCTAGCTGTTAGACCGAGATTGGGAATGGCCCTACTCATTTGTAATGTGACATATTTATACATATTGTGCTTCAATGGCCACATGGAATCTCTGTAATACTATTTCATCATCATATCACTCTACTCATTGTTTTATGTATGTTATATATAGTACATAGATATTGTAGAGCTAGGCCACCGGAGTCAATATTCTTGCTTTTTATGTGTGATGGACACATTACAAGTAAGATTTTCAGTTTTTTTTTTTTAAATATAACAATTACTCAAAAGGCAGAAATTTTGGGTATTTAGTTCAGCAGAGTTTAGCAAAGCATTTGGTGTGCCATTCGTCGTCTAATTAGAGTATTCAAGCTCAAGTACTTTAATTTGAAGCCTAGTTGGAATATTATGTAGCTATAAACGGAAACACGCCAGTTGGATTTTTTAATTTTATCATGAAGGATAATCTTAGCACAAAGACGAACTCCTCCACTCTTGCTACCCATTTTGTTCATGTCTTTTGTAGTTTGTTTGTATACTTTATATTTTCCTTTGTTGGTTATACAGCTCATAGCTTCACAAATGCGTAATTAAGATTCAGTATTTCTCGTCAATGTTCCCATCTTTTCTCTCCGTTTTGTCTCCTTTAAGGGCCCCTGTACACCTTTCTTCTACAAGCCATTGGTTTCTAATAATAATATCCCAAATATTGTACTGAAGAGAGATGAGGATGTGATGCGCATCTTATGAATACATTTGCCCCACCCCTCATGAATTCTTTTTCTTACTTTAATAAAATTTTTCCAAGCCAGCCGGCGTATCCTGTTGGAATATAAGGGATTTAAATAAGAGGCTTGATCCTTACCCTTTGGAAGAGTAGGAATCAAATTTATCTGATCTTCATGAATTAGGATTTTATGTGGAATACAATGGGAGTGCGTGAAAAATGAGAAGCATATGGAGAACAGGCATGCAGAATAATGTAAGGGGCTGGTGCATATGGACCTGTGATATATATATATTTGCTGATGAACACCAATCAGGGGGAACATAGAAGCAAAGGTGGTAGGGAAAGAAATAGAAGCCATTGATAATAATGAAGATTTTTCGTTTTTTTCCCCTTAAGGAAGTATTGTTCACAATGTGATTCCCCCTTAACCTCTAATTGTAAGGAAAAGCGACTTTCAAGGAATTGCAACTTGTAGCTAGGCTCTAGTAGCATCGTGACAACGACGCCATGCTGACGGGGAATGTTGGTACATAGTTTCACACAACCATCTCTAGTTATGGTTTTCATAACCAAGAAAAGGAAAAAGGGTTTTTCATGTAAAGTTGGAAACTCACAAATCAGTGCCAAGTGGCTGAGGATGCTCATATATAATAAACATATAATTATAGACCAGATCCGAACAGAATGCCATTGCCATATGCTCCAAAGCTGAGAATTGGACTCAATTTCTCTTAGCTCTTGTTTTTAATGGACCTAATTCCAGGGAAGGCCTGATGGACGCATGTCATGGTAGTCGCTAAGGATGAAATAAGTGATGACTTTTTGCACAAAACACGCTTTAAAATGAAAATGGATTAAGTGGACTTTGAGTAACATGTTCGTGGGATTAACTTGCTAAGCAGGCTCTGCACCACCATATATGCTCCCAACAGGCTTTGTGGGCTCATAAAAAGCCCATAAAACCATCACGATGACAAAAGAATAGAGTCCAGGACCCAGTTACTAGCTAAATCCGTAACTGTATCGTCCTGAACTAAAGCCAGCCCTCAGAAACACCCAACAAAGAAACCCAAAAAAAAGGTAAGGGTAAAATTGTAATAATCCAATTCGTTTTCAACTTCTTACCACCGCGTGAACGTAAGCACTGAAATTGACTGCTAACGTCAACTGTCAAGGCAGAGCAGACACGAGGTAAACATCTGTTAAGGTGGCTAGCTGAGGCCTGTGGATGGCCACGCAAGAAATCCACCTGCCTCAGCTCGTCCTGTTGCTTGATCTTGGTTAAATAATTCCAACTTATCAATAATATCTATTTTCTTTTTTTTTCCTGTTTTTTTTTTTGGGTAGGGGGAGGGGATGGTGCATGAATATACGCAAATTAATAAAGCAGACGAATTTATATTTTAAATTATAAAATGTTAAAATAATATTACAAGTTTCTTAATCAAAAACCAAGTTACACAATGAGCATTTGCTCTCTGACATAAATAGAAAGATAAAAGACTATTTACTTTTAAAGTAAAATACTTAGATATCTTTAACTTTTGACAAAAATTCACGAACATCTATTAATTTGAAAAATAAATACTCAAATCCAAATGCCTTAACACCATTAATAAAAAAATTTACAATACCCTTTTCTCTTTTTGTCAAATTTTTTTAAAACAATTTAACTGATCGACCATATTTCTTTTCCCCAACCAGTCACCCCATGATAAAATCTAACACTACTCGATATCGAGGAGCTCCAGATCACGCCCAAAGGAGAGCACAACAGCTCCCTTAGAGGGGAGCTCCGGTGCTCCGCTAAGGGAGTGTGATTCTCCTGCCATACTCGGTCCGATCTGGCTGGAGAAAGTAGGTAATTTGTTTTTAAAGAAAGAAAAAAATTAAAAAAAATTATATAATGTTGTAATTTTTAACATATTCAAAGGTAAAATTATTAAAAAAATATTATCATATTAACAAATTAATAGAAATCTTAATATTTGATTAACGATCGAACTATAACTTTCATGTAATTTTGATCAAAATTTAAGAATATTTAGATATTTTACTCTTATTTTGAGACTCAATAGTCAGGTTACACAATGAAAGCAATCCCACCGTCTCCTAACCCTATTCATGGAGAAGACCATCTGAGGCCACTAAAATCTAAGTTAGGCCACTAAAATCTAAGTTAGACATAAGTATGTAAACTATGGCAAAGAAGTCATTTCCATCTCCTCCATAAATCAAATAGATAACAATATTCTAAACTTCTAACAAAGGGCTGGAAATTAAACATTCATGAGACTCAAGAGTTCAGAGACGGCTATAACTTCTAAATCTAATATCCATTTTAACGATAAAGGGAGGAGAATGACCAACCAAAACAATAAACTTAAACTCTAAACTTTCCATAACTGCAGTGACTGGCAGACATGCAATTTCCACATCCATCATAATTACTTGAGAACGACTAACTACTTGATGTGGGTGTCTGTGCATGTTTTGATAGTTAGTGTGTACTTTGAATGTGCAAACTGCAAATTATATGTGCATAGCGCACATATTGATATGCCAACTCACCTTTATCTGGATGACCAAGACTCATCAAACTATAAAAGGACTGACCAAAACATAATTCCCCAGCAAAATCCCCAACCAAGACTCAGTAAATTTTGATCTAATGCAAAACAGGGCAAAAAAAGTTGGGAGACAAAAAAGTGTGTAAGGACTGACCAAAACATAATTCCCGAACTAAATCCATAATCTACAAGTAAGTTTTGGTCATGCAAGAAAGTAGCATTGGAGAAGACAGAGTTCTCCATCTGATTCTTAGCAAGTGTTAAAACTCCATACACTCCAATCTAGTATTGCAGTATTCCTAAACTCCAGTAGTAATGCCTAAGACTCGACTCTTGCTTTCACTGAAAGGACAGAGTACTCCCTGGAAAGTATATGCGCACCTACGATATGCCAACCTCTCCCTTATTTGGAGACAAAGTAAGCAAGGACTGACCAAAACATAATTACCCAACTAAATTCATAATCTTCAAGTAAGTTTTGATCATGCAAGAAAGCAGCATTGGAGAAGACAGAGTTCTCCATCTGATCCTTGGCAATTGTTAGTATTACAGTATCCCTAAACTCCAGCAGTAATGCCTAGGACTCAACTCTTGCTTTCGTCGAAAATCAGATTTGGGGTTAAGATAACGGGAGGGGATAACTAACCAGGTTGTGTAGCCCGACTATTAAAAAAAAAAAAATCAAAGTACACTCAGAGAACACACGCACACATTAGATATAAAGCACGTAAACTAAATCCTAAACTGCAATTTATCACCTTTGCAATCCGGGTTTTCCTTGACCAAAGCCTCGCGACCAATTGCCTTTAGATCAACACAACATTCATGTTCTTCAGGGTATCTGTGTTTTCCACAAAACAGATTCCCACACCTACACGTAAACCCATTTAGCCCAACCCGCTTTGTTGCAGCTGTTGCACCTGTTCTTTGTGCTTGCCAAACTAGCACCACCAGAATTATTAGTCGCGCCAAAGGTAAAGCCAGCACTGCCATTACTATTATTAACATGAGACATAATGGTAGAATTTAGTATAGGAGGGACGCGGTGAGGATGAAGAGGTTGACTCATATCACAAGACACATATAAAAGACTAAGTTTAATAAACATCACGATTCAAATTTATACTAGCTTCATTAACGTAGTTATGTGTAGAGTAAATAGTTATCATCAATTGAAGGACGGGTGCAACACGCGCGACACAATGCCAACTTATGCTAACCTTGCCGTTAGGCGGGTACCGGAACGTACCGGAACGTCCTAAGACGTCCCCCTGCGTGTTTTCCATTCTAACAACACCACTACCTGCCTCCCCCGGTCTACCCCAACCACGCAGCCTAGAGTCCTTTGACATGGGTTAATTGGGAGCCAGGAAGGACTTGACGCATGTTGCTCAGGATAGGAACGCTGCTTGCAATGTGCCGAGTGAAGCGTAAATGCTCCTGATTGGGGTGCAGAGATGAATTGAATTCAAATAGAAAATCCATCTACTCGATCGATTGGAGATGACTGGTTTCAAAACATCAACCTCTGATTCAATAATCTTTGAAATATAGCCATGTAATAACTTTGCAAAGTTTGGAACTGTTAACACGTGATTCATTGTCAATTGAGGATTGTCAGAGGTTTCACTCCTTTCATCAGTTTAGCTAAGCTATAGCTGAATCCATCCAATGACATCTTGCCACGATGAACAGCTTCCTCTCTTGCAAGGCCCAGAATCGAGGAATGTTTGAGACCTCACGGCGCACGCTGTGATATTAGGTGTTCCACTTCTTCCCCGCGGTACAAACGCAGCAATGGGGATTTTCGTAACTCCCCTTGCTGAAACTCTGCCAACTCATCGTGGTGGCACACACTCAACGTTACGACGACAGCCGTGAGCAGCAAAGAATGCCCGCAATTACTTGGTCCCCTGGCAAGTCTCAAACTGCCACGTCCTTGTTCAACAGACCTCCGAGCACTGGTTTTTGCTGGCGGCCATAGTGTCGCCTCAGAGATGGACCAATCACCAGAAGGACAGCTGCTGGCTGGGGCGGACACAGCAGCGGCCTGCACTTCCGCAGCAACCTCACCCACAGCAGGTGGAGCAGGTACATTGAGCAGTCACCCGATCCGCCACCCTTAGATCACACGACAGATTTGGGAAGTGTTCACAGACCCAGCGGTCGACCAGCTTTCCTTCTCTTTCTCTCCTCTTCTTCTCTCCTTTATTCCCTTGTACATTCTCTATCTTCTCTTCTTCTTGTCCTTCATGTTTACGATCTTAAACATTATTCAGTGGCTACTGTCACTCGTTTGCTTTTCTCGCCTTGAGCCACCATGCAGCCCTCCGTTGCAACATGGTCACAAATGCACAACTGACCCGAGCTGGCTGCTCTCAAGAGGAAAGGCTGACCAGATGGTGTGCTCCCCTGGTCTTCAGCCCAACAATAAGCGGGCCACCCTCTTGGGCAGCGTGGCCCACAGCCAGGCCACGAGGAATTGCTGTGCACAATCCCCTGCCCAAATAGGGCAGGTTTTTGACAACTCCTGGACGCCTACATTGGTCCTGGTCCTGAGGTTTTGCTCCTAGTGCGTAAGCAGCCTGTGGGATTGAAGGCGGCAATTCGTGGCAGCCAGGCCAGCTCCCTGCGCTTGGCCCTGCAGGGTAACTAATCTGGCTTTGATTCACTTCAAACTCAATTGTACAACCATGTCAAATTGGCTAAGTTTCAGCCATATGTCAGCATAACTAGGCAAAACAGCACAACAAAGCAGCAGATGGCATGCGCGTATAAAGGAAGTCCCTGACAAGCAAAGCAAAAGCCGCAATCACGGCTAGGCCTTTGGTAAGCAAAGATTTTGACCAGAGTGGGGCATATCGTAACAGTTTAGGGAAGTTTTCGAAACAGTACACAGAGCACGGCAGAAGAACCGCAAACCACCATGGCCTTAATAGGCTGTGGGTAGCGGAACAGCCACACAACTCAACAGGTTTTGCAAAATCAAACGTCAGACGAGTGGTTACAAAAGGTTTAGTCCAGCTTGCCGTCATACCCAAGGAGGTAGCATTCGTAGCCCCGCCATGGCCCAGCCCGCGAGAAATCCAATGCCCCAAACAATAATTAAATTAGGATTGGAGAGAGTATCAAATTATCAACATTAAGACACAGGTGGCACGAAGATATGTCTAGGATCTATAAAGATAAAGTAAACTACAACGTAATCATTACACTTATTAGGAAATATTA
Source organism: Theobroma umbraticum (assembly GCF_002168275.2). NCBI lineage: Eukaryota > Viridiplantae > Streptophyta > Magnoliopsida > Malvales > Malvaceae > Theobroma > Theobroma umbraticum. Next base: position 5,611,732 of record NW_018397261.1, read on the forward strand.
TTTTGCATCAGTATAACTACAGATAAAAGTCGACTATATCATACGAAGGGTTAAGGAGGAACATAAAACAAGAGGTTTGAGGAGGCTGATGGTCGGTCGTTGGGATCAAGGGTTTCCCCGTTGGGTTTGTGGTTGTGGAACTCTCACTTAGATATTTGTAGCATTGGGAGCACAGATTGGTTCTCTCTGCTGATCATAGAAGCTGCACCCCTGGCGCAGAGTTTTCGATCCATGCTCTCCACTGGCTCCATCTCGTCTATTTTCTTTTCTATTTCTTAAATTAGCCAAGCTTTTGTAGGTTTTCTCTCCTGCGGTGAATCTTGAAGCTATCGGAGTTTATTAGCGATTGGGAGAGGTCTGCTTTATTGGTAGTAGCGGGAATAACAAATAGTGCTCTTCGCATCGATAACCTCTCTAATTACTGCGGACTAAAGTTTTTTAAGCATATTTTCTCTTCATAACGTAGACAATACTCATGATGAAGACTCAAAAGTACATGAAAAAGCCCGGGTTGGTCCATTTGAAATTAGTCCAAGCTCTGACCAGCCTATTTCTGCCCCAAGTTCTCGGAGCCCACCTGTCTTGTGGCTTTTGAAACCTTTCTATTTTCGTTAGTTCTTTTTTCGGCCATCTTTCACCTTATTCTTAAATTAATGTTTTTAAACACATAACTGAAAAGAAGTCACTATTTACTCATAATGCTAATAAATTTTAGTCACGACCACGTTGAGAGAGGTTTGCCTACGAAATCCAATAATTACGATGCTTCGATTCTCAAATCTCCTTCGACACAAGGTAGAGTGGGAGCAGGTGAGCCTAACCTTTTCAAGCTTCAGGAATGGTCATGTTCGGAGGTTGGGTTTTGCCAGCAACCTTCTAATCCACTTAGCACCAACAATATATAGGAAATATTGTGGCACCAAAGACGAAACGCACAAGGGACCATTGGAGCTATTTCAGAATGGCAGAGAAGGAAGCCACAGAGCATTCTAACAAAAGGAAAATCAGGTTGCCACCTTCAGTTCCATTCCTTTGGGAAGTGAGGCCGGGAATAGCAAAGAAAGATTGGAAACCAGGGGTTTCTTCAGTTACACCAACTTTACCACCTCAAACTCCAATCAAGCTTATAGCCTCAGTTCCCTTTAATTGGGAGGAAAAGCCCGGTACACCATTGCCGGGCTTCTCCCAGCCTCCAGTAGAACCAGCAGCCGTGCCCCTATCAGCAGATCTCATGACTCTACCTCCACCTCCAGTATACACTCCAGCCTATTTTAATGGCTACAACAACAATGATGACGGAGGTGATGGCAGTGATGAACAAGACGTGGTACCTGAAATGGATCTTGAAGCAGTTGGTTTTGAGACAGATGATTCCTTTAGCTCAGCTCCATCCCTCCTAGCGAATTGCCTTGTAGCATCAACAGCGATTTGCACTGCTGTTCCAGTGCAGAAAACTTACCATGCAGATAACAGCAGTGACCATCCAGAAACACCTTCCTCGCCAGCATCAGAAACTGAAAGTAGTACAAGCAGCTATGCAACTGGCACTTCAAGCCTTGTGGGTGCTTCTTTCCTGGAATGCCTGTTTCCATTGCTTCCGCCTAATTCTGGTTTCCTTGAAAAGGCCAGGTACCCCAACCACCAGGGATCTCAGGCTCAAGATGATTTTGGTCGTGAGAGTAATAACACTGTTGTCATAAGGAGGCCACCAACACTTGGAGAGCTGATAATGCTGAGCAGGAGGATGAGTTATCAAAGAAAGGCTGTTCTAATGAGAGAGCAGCATCTATCAATGGTAATTCTAAATTTCCTGCTCCATGTTTCACCATTACTATTGCCTGATTAAGCTGCTTTAGAATAACTAGGTAGTATGTCTAGAACAAAACTGCTTTTTCATTAAAGTAAAAGAGCCAAAATTTGCATTTCAAATTGTCTTCTTTCATTTCTTTTGTCCAAAAAACCAATATTATCACCTTTTGGCACTACCGTAGAAACAGAAAGTTGTAATTCTAACTATCTACTAATGACATTCTACTCTTGCCTGAATGAAACTATGACAGGAATTTCTTAAGGAAAGAGCTCCCGGATGCTGCATCTTTGGAACTGGCATAAAACTGATTGAAGGATTACAATGGAAGAAGTTCCAGCCAAGACTCAAATTCTTGTAGAATAGGGGCCCAATCGGCTTTGCTGTTCAATACAACCCATGAAGCTTCCAAATCAGTTTCTGGCTTCAGAAAATTAGGATGTAAATAATTTACAAGCCTGGAATGTATCAATGTTATTATTACGCTGCAAGAACATCAACAGAGTCAAATCTGTGTTGAAGATCCAACATAGATATTGTGCATGCCCACATCATCTTGTTTAGTTGCAAAAGAAATATCTATGACAGAGAAATCCTACCAGTGATCAAAGCAAATAGCTCAAATGTGATTTATAGTATTTTCAACTGGATTGTGTACAGATTTCAGCAACTTCTCGAATCCGTCCCATAACCACAGGAATGTCCTCCAGAGCTAAGGTAGTAAAACAACACCGGAACCATCCTGGTTCTATGCAGTGGCAAGCTGAACCAGGAGTTACATTGATCTTAGCCACATTCAATAGCATATCCCATAGCTCAAGTTCGCCTTTCTCACTGTAAGTGGGGGTTAACTTGCTCATATCAGCCCAACAATACAAGCCAGCACTGCTATCAGCACAATTAATACCTAACTCTTGCAGACCAGCCACAAACAAATCATGCATATTTTGTATCCTCTTTTTATTGGTCTCAATGTATTCCTCAATGAATCTTGTATCCGAAAGCATTGAAACTAGTAACCTTTGGGTTGGAGCAGAAATAGAAGAAAACCTAGTTAATTTTCTAGCAGCAGCTAAAACATTCTCATTAAATGAATAGATCATTCCAACCCTAAATCCTGGGAGAGAGAGGTCCTTTGATAGCCCATAAACTATATGAACCCTGCTTTTATCAGAATCCTCTGAGTCAAGAACTTCAGCCATGCTGACAAACTCCTCTTTGCCATACATAGACCCCGCAAATATTTCATCTGATATAATATGGATGTTCTTCTCTCGAGCAAAGTCCAAAAGATCGTAAAGCATCTCCCGAGAAAGTAGATTGCCAACAGGATTT
>NW_018397261.1:5614973-5615454 GCF_002168275.2 Theobroma umbraticum
AAGGAAGTAGAAGAGAGCACAAGGGATAAGAGAGCCGAAGATTAGGCCTCCTCTTCCTTGGACCACGCCTTGGAGAGGCACTATGAGGCGCATGGCGGTTGCTCCGGAGGGCTTTCGGGACTGAACTTCGGGTTCAGGGTTGCGGTGTTGGATGGAGCGGGTCAGGGTCATGACCCGCCGGATAGGAGAAGCTGAGAAGAAAGAGTGAAGGTTGGGCAAGTGATGGCAGTTGGCAAAGCGAGGGAGGGAATAAGAGTACTAATAAGAAAAAAGAAAATTATCTAAGAGAAAAATGGTGACATGAGTTTAGAGCCGTTGGTGACAAAAAGAGAAAGAGTAGGCCGTAGGATGAGCTTTGCCCATTTGGTGGTTTAGACATCTTGGTTGAGGTGGTCTGAGTTTACGATGATGTCCCTATCTGCACCCCATTAGTTTTTTTAAATTATAATTGTATCAAATGCATGAAAATTATTAATTAGGC
>NW_018397261.1:5615564-5634324 GCF_002168275.2 Theobroma umbraticum
AATTAGGCTTAAAACAAGGGAGTATTTATTGTTACTTTTCTAATATTTTTCTTGTAACTCCATAAATATCTGAAGAAAATTTATGAACCTTAAAAATGTATTATCTAAAGCAGGAAGTCAAGTAGAATGTATTATGAGGAGTTATAGGTTTTAAGTAAAGTGAAATTAAATTAGTATCTTCTTATGAGTCCCTTTAAAGAAAGCATATACTTTGAGTTGATGCATAAGTATAGGTTTATTAGGTAGGAACCTAGAGAAAAATGTAAAAGAAAAATAATCCTTACAAGGTGATGTGGTAATGGCAATAGCTTAATACAAACTAGCACAACGAATTCTAAGGTAAGAATAATTTTCTTGTAAGATCAATTAATATAATTTTAAAAAATAATAAAGATTTGTTTAACAAAGTAATAGATAAACAACATAATTAATTTTTAAATTAATTGATTTTATGTTAAGAATATAGGTAATTTTTAATTTTATCTATTTTATTTTAAATATTAATTAAATTTAATTTTTAATTATATTTTTTACTTTAAAATATAAGAATACTATTTTTTAATATAACATTATATCTAACTAATTTAATTTAATTAAACTTATTATTATGACTTGTTACGTTTAAACTCACATATTTATGTCAATATTTTAACAATGTTTATTACACTTTTATAATTTTTTATGTTAATTCTTATAAGTTTATGTTAAGATTGTCCAGTTGTTAATTATCACTATACAATAAAACCTTTATAAATTAATATTCTTTAGATCATGAAAATTTTTATTAATTAATCAAGATATTCTTTTTTTTTCAAAACATTGAATTTATATACATGTGTTGTGTATTGTGATTATACAAATATTACTTAATTAGTGAATTACAAATTATCATTATTCTATGTACTTGTTTAATCAAAACAAATTCATAAGGTAATTGGCCTTATTAAATAGAAGTCAAGGATCTATATATTTTTACAACAAACTAAAATTACATTCGATGTATACGTAGTTAATATGCTTCATGAACATTAAGTTAAGCAAAAATATAATATCACGAACGATAAAACTAAACACAATAATTTTTCATCTTAAAGGTGTAAAGAAATCAACAATACGCATGAAATACGTAAAGTATTAAATAAGTACAACATAGAAAACCCAAATTTCATCAAAAAACAATAATCACATTACGTAATTTTTTCTTGTAATATGAAAACACTATACTAAAACTTCTTAATGTACTAACAAAAGTTAAAAATGAGGTTCAAAGAGACATCAATTTAAAAAAAAAAAACAAGTAACATTAGAGTTGTATTTTAAAAAAGCCTCATAATTGAGTCATGTATATATATATAATTTTAATATATAAAAAGATTATTAATTTATATATTAAATGAGACCTATGTATTTTTTTAAAAATATATTATCGTATAAATTTAGCAAATTATTAATTTAATATGTTGATCCTAAGTTGGGGCCAATCAAAAATATTATTTAATCAAAGTTATTAATTTATCAAAATTTTATAATAATTATTTTTATCTTTATTATTATTTTTTTATAAATTAAAAATTTTAAATCATTAAATACTTTTAACTCAAGAATATAAATTTAAATATTTTATTTTAAAAAAATATATTTATTTTGATTTAATTGACTTATTATATTAAATCTCATACATTTACGTCAACATGTTAATAATACTTGTCCCACATTTGTAATATTTTATGTTAATCCTCACAAGTTTACATTGAAGTTTTTCAATTGCTAATTTTCACTATAATTATTTTTATCCTTATTATTCCTTTATAAATTAAAATTTGTAAAACATTAAATACTTTTAGATTTATAATATAAATTTAAATATTTAATTTTCATAAAAATTATATTTATTTTGACCTAATTAACTTGTTACGTTAAATCCTATACATTTACATTAATATTTACGTATTGATGTCAATGTGTTAAATTGAACATAATAAATCAATTAAGTAAAAATAAATATAATTTTTTTGAAAATTAAACATTTACATTTATATTATCAAGTTAAAAATATTTAATGATTTAATAATTTTAATTTATAAATGAATAATAATAAAGATAAAAATAATTATAGTGAAAATTAGTAATTGAAAAACCTTGACATAAACTTGTAAGAATTAATGTAAAAAATTATAAAAGTGGAACAAATATTGTTAAAATATTAACATAAATTTGTGTAATTTAACATAATAAGACAATTAAGTCAAAATAAATATAATTTTTATGAAAATTAAACATTTAAATTTATATTATCGAGCTTAAAATATTTTATAGGTTACAAATTTTAATTTATAAATAAATAATAATAAAAATAAAAATAATTAAAGTAAAAATTAGCAGATAAAAAACTTTGACATAAATTTGTAAAAATCAACATAAAAATTACGAAGGTAAAACAAACATTGTCAAAATATTAAAATAAATGTGTGTGATTTAACATAATAAGTCAATTAAGTTAAAATAAATATAATTTTTTAAAAATTAAATATTTAAATTTATATTATTGAGCTAAAAGTATTTTATGATTTATAATTTAATTTATAAATGAATAATAATAAGGATAAAATAATTATAGTGAAAATTAACAATTGAAAAACATTTGCATAAATTATTTTTATTCTTCTTATTATTTATTAAACTAATTTTTATTTTTATTTTTTATAATAATAATTTATTTATTTATTTAATTTTTATTATAATTATTTCTATTTTTACTATTATTTATTAACCTAATTTTTATTATAATATTTATTTTAAAATTTCTCAATGATTAATATTTTTTACTCAAGAGTTTAAATGTATGATTAATTTCATAAAAATTATGTTACTCTCTTTGTTCTTTTCCTTTAATTAATATTATTAATTTTTGTATGTTAAGAATTATTTGATAGATGGAGTTTTAAATTGTTTTAATTAGCTACACCTATATGTAACCGTAGTCCGACTCGACATAAGTACTAATAAATAAATTCAGTAAAGATAATTGGTGAACCTGGCTTTCAATATCATTAAGCAAAAAAGACGTAAGCAAAACTAGTGGGAAGTGCATTAATCAAGTGCGAGGGCACACAGGAAGTGGTGTAAACAAAATGTTCATTGGAGGTTTACACTATCATTAGATTTCGATGCATCCTGCTTACTCCCCATTCCCACCGACCAGCAGAAGTATCCCTGGGGGTCTCAATTCCATCTGTAGAAATGTATTATTGTTGCACTGCCAACACTGATGCATACACATAGCGAAGTTAGATGATCCCGAAGTATCTCCTGTTGTTCCTAACTCGGGGTAACTGCCCTAATCAGACTAAAGTGACTGCAGATTTTCATTTCACCCCTTCCCTTCTCCCTATTACATACAAATCATACACACCATCCGTTGTTCTGATTGCCCTATATATAGTTTCTTCTCCGCTATTTACAACCTTTTTCAATAAATTTCATCGGGAATTCGTCATCGTCAACCTGTTTTCCCGTCAACATCATTATCATCGTTGTTTTATAGATGCAATTTCATTGCATTTTTTTCCCAGAAGAAATCTTGCCACGGTTAAACTTAACACTGAGGTGCATGCCCATTGCCTAGACATCCTCCAAGCATAGGCTAATATGTTCTAGATCTGTCATCTGGTCCCCCTATAAATAACACGGTAACTTGTCGCGTGAACTTCCCTGACAAGCTGATTCCTGAGTCAAAGCGTTTCGAGCCTATCCCTCGATCAACCAATATTATACACCTACAGAACACGGTGCATTCAGCGATACGTTCTAGGTCATATCAGCCAAGTTGTAGTTGCCATTTGTCATTCTACCATCAGCTTTCAGTTGTCATTCCGCTAGACTACAAATGTCCATGTGACTGATGGGATACCACTGTGAGTTGCATTGTTTATCTTCTCAAAATTTTAAAAAGGCAAATCATAACTTCTTTGATTATTATGGATGCTTTGTTAAAGCATTAATCAGTATATGCAATTTTTAATTATTGTACTCGCGATGCTGTGGGCTACAGTTTGAGGCTGGCGTAAAGGCTTGAGGATGAGTGTAGGAAGGCGTTCAACGAAAAGCTCCGTCAGCAAGAAAGGCAGAGTAGTGAAGGCGCTTTCATTTCCCATGACGGATTACTTGTATTCTTCAGAAGCACTTATGTTTATGCAGCATCGATCGATTCGATGCATATACTTTCGCTCTTCTTTCTCCATCAATTAGGGATGCAAGTTCAGCAATTGGAGGAGAATTTGATCAAGCTCCATTAAAGAGAGGAAGAATTAAGAAAAGTCAAAATATCATTTAACTACCATTAATGCTCGGCTTGCCGCTATATTTGGTATTAGCTAGCTGTTTTCCTCCATCCGTCGGATACCTTTCAATGGAGGGTTGCTCTGGTTTTAACTACAAAGTAATGATAATTTATGTTTACGTGTATAGCTAGTTCATCATAAAACCATTCTTCATTCATTAATCAAAACTATGTTCCTAGGTGTAGCCTAGCTAATAAATCTTTTTTAGTTATTTAACGTAAATTTAAAATAAAATTTTGGTGAAAAAACTAAGACATTGTTGGCATTGCTTTCATTTTTTGTTTCCCTTTTGAATTTTTTTTGAAAACAAAAACAGAAAGCATGTTTAGTAATACAATTTTGTTTTCGATTTGTTAAAATAAAAACAAAATTTTCTAAAATTGTTGGAAGCAAAAATTTTTTACTTTCAATGTTTTCGGAAACAAGTGAACAATATCCATATATAAAAAATAATATTCATGTATATTTTTATAATAAAAATTATAAGCTAATTAAATTAAAATAATATAAAAATATTGAATTATTTTAATATTTAGTAATAAATTCATAATTCATTAATATTAATAATGTATAGAGAATATATAATAATATAATAACTTTATTAATATCATTTAATATTTAATATCATATAATTTAATTTTTTTATTAGGTAATATTAGTTTAATATTATAAAATTTATTTATTTAATACATTGTTATTTTTATTTAGTTCTAAAAATTTTATGTTTTGTATTGAATTTTTCATGTTTGCAACAATTTTAAGTTTTTCATTTCATCATGTAAAAATATTACTTTTACTAGAAATGTCTTATGCTTTCAAAGTTTAAAACAAAAATTTACGAAAAAAGATGACAAAAACAGAAAGAGATGTCAAACTGCGCCTTAGGCAATTGGATGTACTATTATAACATTGAAAAAAGAAAATCTTGTAGCCAATAGTTTTGGATCTGAGGTTAGAAAAAGAAGGTCACCGTCACCATTTTTGACATGAACCAGCTAATGCGGACAACCTTGTCTAACAATTTCGTTGGATTGTACTAATCTAGTTAGCCTTGTCTGTATTTTGAACTCGGAGGAGCGTGCTCTATCATTTCATTGGCCAAAGGCAGACCATATACTTGGCTGTCCTCCAACTAAATAAATCAATAATTAGTTGAGATCTTAATATGATTGTGAAGAACATAGTAAATCAAAATCTTGCAAACAGATAGAGCATAGAAACGCATAGATTCGAGATTTTTGCATTTTTGTACCCCCACTATAGTAAAACTGTTTTACGCGGAGAGCCCTGAAGCAGATTCTTCTCACAGAAATACCATTGTCAGTTCAAACTTTCGTAAAGGACTAGGGACACTTTGTCCTCTCATCAATATATTCTACAATGACAAATTTGTACTTCAACTGTAAAATCAATCTTACCATACGAAAGGGTACCGATAGTAATTGTGATCCAATACGAAATTGCGTAAACGACATTATCCACCAAATTATTTTAACAGATTCCGCTCATGGGACCCACCAATTCAAAATTTTGGAGGGTTCTATAAAATGGACTATAGGTTTTCCCTCTTTTCTTTCCTCCATTTCACGTCATTCATCCAACGAGATTGTCGCCGTTCACTTCGATACACAAAATCGGATGATACAAACAAAAATCTCCCCTCTCTTTTACTTTTCATAGAAATTAGGGCTTCACCCAATCAATCATTTTTTGTTTCTTAGTTTCCTCTCAGGTTTGAGAGAGAGGGAGGGGGGAAAACCAATCCAATGGAATTTTGAAACACTTGAGACTTTCTCTCTGAATTTCGGAGCAAGTTCGAGAGAGAAAGTGGTTCACATTGTTGTTGTTGTTGTTGTTTGTCTGGTTGGTTTATTTGCATAAAACAACAAAACAAATCAACACGCTCCATGAGAAAAGACGGAAAAAAAAATCAAAAATTTCAAGATTAGATAAACAAGATAGCAGGAAATATGAAAATGGTTGCAACTTGAAACGTGGACTTGCAAAGGAAATTTCAGTGAAAAATGGATGACCAAATTGGTGAACAAATGGAGGAATTCTTTTCCATCGAAGAACCGAGTGAGGCGGAGGAATTTTTTGATATCAAATACGAGTTTGATGCACCGCAATGCTACGATTTCAGTCGGCCAGAAAGATATTGGGAGGCTAAAGAAGCCGAGCTCTGGTTCGAATCAGCTGGAAGCTATCCGCCTTCGCGTAAGCCTTTTCCTAATCATTATGCAATCAAAAAGCCTTTTATAGTAGTAGTAAACGTTAATAGGAATTTCTTATTGTTTAATAATTTTCCAGCTTTTGTAATAAAGTTGAAGTGGAGATATGATGTTGATGGGGATGAAGAATTTAGCAATGGTTCAATAGATTATGATGATAGAGGTACATTCTTATCTTTATCATTTTCTTTTTAAAACTTCTGATTAGCATCTCAATTGTCTAATCGGTGCATTTCCTTGGAACTTTCGTTTAATTTGGCTGCTCCAATTGATAGAGTTGACTATGGTTATTCTTTTCTAATTATATTTTTTGAAAATCCGAGAAAAGTTGTTCGATGAAGGAAAAAAACCTACAATATGCACTAAGATTCTTTTAATCTTATTTCTTCTCTTTTTACTTATGGACTAAAAGTTTGCAATTGCTTTAATGAAGATACTCTGAGGGATAAAACCGAGTCTGGGGTCAAGTCATCCCTATCTAGGAGTTCGACTTTGATGAAACCGACAGCAAGTTACTTAGCCAAGCAAAACCAAGATCGAGCGGTTCATTTTAGCCAGCTTCATAGAAGGTGTTACTCTATTGTAGTTACCATTTGGATGATGAAATTGGTAGTTAAAACTTAATGCTCTGTTTGCATATAAAATTCTGGCCCCAAATTCAGGGGTTCATTCTCTATTGAAATGATAAATTAAAAGGTCTTTACTTGTTAATTCCTCCACTTCTCAGGTTTCGAAAGTTTTTAGACAGACTTGATGATAAGAGTACGAAGAGTTCTTCTGTGACTGAAGGCGATGCTACCAAAAGACAAAAGCTGGAAGCTGGTTACCTATGCAAGGTGCAATCAATTATTTTATTTGACAGTATGATTGGACCTCATTTTCCCTGTATTGTGGTTCAAAGAGTTTCTCTGGTTCATTAGCTTATAGAGCCAGACCAATCATTATTCATATGTGAGAATGTGTGAGTTTCCCTGCTATAATTTTCCATGTGATGTTTAAAAAAGAAATTAAGGATTCCAGGAAGCAGGATCCCTCCGGTAATTTGTTATGGGCAAAGAGTATTTTGTAACTCAAGCGGTGATTTGGCTTATGATTGTGTTATTTCTTTCTCTTTTCTTGCTTCTTAGTTGTATATTGCATGGCATACACCACTTTTCTGCTTTGACTGTTTATTTGAGATTTCATGTTCTTTTCATCATTCTTGCTTTTGTTTTATGTGAAAATGCTCATATAGCTCAAAAAACTTTGGATTGTCCCTACTAGACATTTTATAATCCATTCTTATATTTTTGCAAAGCAGGTTGCTAACTTGTCGCATCGAGCTCTTTTCGTGCACAAGAAACCTAAAACGGTAAGTTGTAGAAGGAAGTATTTGTCCAGCGCTAGACTAATATTCAAGAGTAAATTTTTTGTTGGTGATTATCGATGGCTTATTCAAACACGTCTTTATTGTATGTACATGTTTGCTGGTACTGTTAATATGTAATAAAGCTCGAGTCAACATTATCAGCATTGTTGGCGAAGTTGTTTAACAACCTTTAGTTTGTTATCCAGGTCCGATCCCTTGATGGTAACTCAGTACATGCTAAGCCTAAAGTTACAATTCCTAAAGAACCAGAGTTACAAACAGCAAGAAGGGCTCAAAGACGTAGGTAGTATTGACTTCCTATTATTTTCCTTTGTCAATCATTTTGAAATCAAATTGTTGTGCTTTGCCTACTAATCTGAAAGGCCATATGTTATCAATTTCAGGTCTAGAGTAAAGGCAGAGTCAGATGAAAATGCAAAATCACATGCTCATTTCTTTAAAGCACTCCCCTTAAACAGAAAAGTTGGTACTTCCAGTGCATAAAATTTGTTTTTCTCGAACTTTGTTGGAACATTAATTTTAGAGAAGGTTAAGGTATGTTTGATGTTGAATGTGTAATCTCTGATTTCTTTGGGCTTGATAGATTCTCGAGGCTCCTTCATTGCCCCTTGCCAAGAAAAGCCTACCTCAGCGACCAGAGTTTCAGGTAATTGCTGTTTACAGTAACTTACTAGTTTGTCTCCACTTATGAATACCTTTCTTGTAATTGTCTAGAGAAATGCCTTGATACCTTTTATGGATAACTCTATGACACAGATTTTAATTTGTTTCATTGCCTTTAGTTATTTCACCTGAGGACATCAGAGAGAGCCAGGCAGCATGCATCTAACAATGTGGGTTATTAAAATTTTATTTCTATAGCTCTCATGTTAAGTGTTCTCTCAAGTTTTAAGCCTGTTTGGCTTCTACTACCTATCATTACATTTTTTTATTGTTGGGAGCTAATAGTTTCCTCTCTCCAGGCAATGAAACTCCCTAATTATGTTTCGACTTCAAGAAATGAAAAAACTGGCCTCAGAAGGTAAGAGGGCTTTGACTTTTAGCATCAGTCTGTTTTTGTTCTTCAAAGCTTTCTTTCCTCCGACACTTGATATTCTTTTTCTCTTGTGGTGACTGGTGAATAATCACTCGGTTAATGGCCAAATTCAATTGCTTGCTGAAGTGGTTATTTTTTCCTTGCCTTTTGTGCATAGCTTCAACTCTGTCAACGCATTAGAGGAGAAATTTGAAGCTGTTAATAAATTTAAAGCTTGCCCTCTTAATAAGAAGGTTCTGCAAATATCTTGGTGGTTCTTTGTTAATTTGTTATAGAGATTTATTTTTTAAAATACTTATCACATATGGAACCATTTTGTTGGGTTTTCAGATAATGTCAAGAATAGGGCAAACTGGTGTCCTGCAGAATATGAAGAAGGAAACATCAGCCCCAATGGTAATTAACCTCAACTCCTTAGGTACAGTTATATGTTTTCATTTGTTATTCAGAGATTTTTTCTCTATTAACACCAATAGAGCTTTTACTTTCTCCAGGAATTCAAGATTTTAGCAGACAGGAGGCCTCCAGATGAACCGCCAATAGAATTATTGAATAAGGTGTTACATGTTAATTGCTTTATTGAAGCCACCTATAGCCTTATTTAGGAGGCTTCTAAATGAACCATTTAAAGAATTTCAGAATAATTCACATCTTAACCATCCTTAATGGAATTGCTTAATTTGTTCTTGGTTTGGTTTTGTTTATTCACTACTCTCTTTCTTGATATGGTATCCAGCTCTCCTTGTCATCTGAAGTCCATTCTGGCGAAAAATCTCGAGCAAAAATTGTTTTTTCAGAGGTCGGTTCCTTCAAACTTCTGATTGAAACCTAAAACATGTCTATGCATTGTAATCTTATTAATACAAGTTTTCTTCTTGTTGAATTAAGGGATTTAAAGAGAATGAAACAGTTCCTTTCCTTCTGCAATGTCAGGTACATTACCCACAGTTTACAGGCACCACTAGAACACAGGGCCGAACTAATTTGATATGTCTGTTTGCCATTTTTGCATTGATTATAGTTTTAAAATATCCACCTTGCAGATTATAAATGCGGGCAAAGAAAATTTACAAAGGATTGGAGGGATGGAGTATCAATGTAGGAATGACAGGACTATCGAAATTGGGCGACAACTGAACGTTAACAGGTAACACCAGTTTCAACCTAGTCGGATTTGACATGGCTGATCATTGCCCACTTTTATAAGTAACTTTCATCTATTGATTCTCTTCTCTTTGTCCTATAAACTCCTGGTTCTGCCCTGTTGAACTTTTGCCACTATTTAATTGAGATTAATGGCTGTGTTGGTTAAATGTTATGCCGGTGTTTCTAGTTAAGCTAGATGGAATCCAGAAATAAGCCCAACCAGCCTGTTGAAAAACTTTGTTCTGTTTTGGGGGGAAAAAAAAAAACTAGCCTGCCGTTAGCCCAGGTCTGCTCCGAGTTATCGTTAAAAGCAGTTCATCTTTCTCTTCATCACTCTGTAATACACCATTTTGAGCCAGTATTTACATGGATCTGACATTTTTTTTAATAATTGATATATACACATTCTCATCGATAATAGTATGTAGGATCAATGAAAGTTTCTCAGAACACAGCATTTAATTAAAACAAGAGCATCATAAACGGTTCTTGTGACAGGAGCCTGAGATTGGACATAACCTGAAAGTCCTCAGTCAGTTTGGTGGTCACATTTGTCCTTCTTGCCGCACAAATGATTGGGGTACGCCGCAGGCTCATTTTTGGTGAGAAAGTAGATTACTTCTTTTAATAATGGAGTGGTATTTATTCCCTTAAAAGAAAATGATTTTGAAGAATGGCAATATTTTTTAAAATTAGTTAACTTTTGTCATGTTTTCCTGCAAAATGTTGCTACGGCATAGCAAATGTAACTGTCAACCATGATGTATGTATACACTATAAAGGCTGCAATGTTCCTCAATGTTTGCTTCGTTTGTCTAGATGTCGAATTGGAGTATACTTGTAAATTATGTACTCCTGGACTGGACTGTCGATTCAGAGAATCTCTCATCATTGCGAATTTGCAGGCACAAGTCAACCGAATACAACACCAGGAGTTTCTTTCTTTCCAGTTTGGATACCCACCCACCCACCCAATAGAGAAATGCATGAGTTTCGAGTGTCTGCCGGACAGTTTATAAGTGAAAGCACATGCAAAGTACGGAACACAAGCAAAACCCAATCAACTTAATTCCTCCCTAAATTTTGACCCATATTGACTTAGACAGCCATGTCTATAACCATATGAGGACATAGATCGGAGATAGATTTTGTTAAATTATCAAATTCATAGGAGAGGGGCTGTACCTTGAGGCACAATTGCAAGATTATAAACATGATAACAGAATCCATACACCCTCAACCATCAGGATTTAGGAGATGGTTTACAAACGGTTTTGAGAACACTATTCAATGCCGAAGCAATTTAAGTTACGAAGGAAAAAGACTTGTCAGTAGCAGAGAGCATTTCACTATATGATGCATTATGAGGTGATGATGAGTGATCCATGAGTCCTGATCCAGGAAAAAAAAAAAAAAGAGGCGTGCACTGTACTTTTACATATTGACTTTACAGAACAAAATAGATGACTCCTACAAATTTCTCAAATCGCTTGTGCAAAAGGGTCCATAAAGGATCAGCGCCTCATAACTGGATGGGTCTCTAAAGAAACATCCAAAAATAAAAAAACCCACATTGGTGGGACCTATGCTCATATTTCACACCATCTGGGGACCAAAAATAGCCCCTTCAAACCAAAGCCTGGGATTAGATCTCATTACCCTCTCCTCTTCCTCCACGTGAATTAAAAACAAAGATGGCTTTAAAGAGTGTTCTTTGATATGACTTCCCGAAACCGAACAAACCACTGAGCATCAGATGAGTTGGTGTCCTGCTGAACTTGCTGCTGTTGCTGCTCCAATTGCAATCGCTTCTGACCTTTGCCAATGACAAATTGAGAATAGTCAATGGACTTGGGAGGAGCTGAAGATAGCATAGTTGGAGGAGCTGGAAGTAGGGAGACCAAAACCCTGGCAACCTCGTGCATGGTAGGTCTCTCAGAAGGGTGTCGCTTTGTGCACAGCAAAGCAAGTTGGAAGGTTTTTCTGACATGGTATAAATCCATGCATGTAATTGAGACTTCTGGATCAACAGCTTCCATCACGGTATTATCATCAGCCTTTGACAGTATCTGAACAACAATGAACAGGCACAATATATTGAACTTTGCAAAAAAGAATTTGTTGATGTTTTATGTTTAACAGGTATCTATCACATCCGATTAAGCTAAGACAGTCAAGTATCAAATTTTTTGCAAGTAAAAAAACCATAATCCAATGTCAGCTATCATGCGGTTTGAAAAGGACCAGATAACCAAAAAGCCAAGTAAGCGCCACCCACAAAAGATTCCTTCGGTCTCATTGAGATTTTAATAAAAGATTACTATCATCTTAATGAGCCATAACTCATTCAAAATTAAAAGTACATCAGTAAAATTGCATACACACACAATGAAATATTGCATAGATGCTCATTCTGAACACTTTAATCAAAACAGCCAATAGAGCATTGCAAGACAGAAATTAATTATTATATTTAAGGCTTTGCACTTGGCTCAGGCAAAACTTATAACAGTCAGTAAAGCTTTCAAGCATCTATTCAGAAATAATTGATTTAACATGATAAGTAACATAACTCACCAGTTGATGCAAGTTTGATTCATTGTCCACAGCCTTTTTCCCTGTCAGAAGCTCCAAAAGAACAATGCCAAAGCTGTAAACATCTGATTTTTCATTAAGTCGAGAGGTACGGGCATATTCTGGGTCAATATAGCCAATGGTTCCCAGAACATAAGTAGAGGCATGGGTCTTTGTAGTTGGTATGCATTTAGCAATCCCAAAATCAGATAGATGAGCCTCAAAATTCTCGTCAAGCAGAATATTTGAGGACTTAACATCCCTGTGAATAATTCGAGGGTTGCAATCATGGTGAAGATAGGCAAGCCCCTGAGCTGCTCCAACAGCAACTTTTAACCTTGTTTCCCAATCAAGTTTTACCTTTTTTGATGGCCCTGTCCCATGTAAACTCACATGAATCAGTATTTGCTACACGAGTAAGATAGTCAAAACTAACATTATTAAAAACAATAGTAAAAGAAGCAGCAATGAAATATTTAATTTGACACTAAATTTCACAAACCAAAAATTACACAAGTATTCTACATTAACAATAGGGTAGATAAAAAGGAAGCTTAATGCACGACTACCAACCATGTAAAAGATCCCAGAGAGAGCCATTCTCCATATAATCATAAAAAAGGAGGTTCCCATATGGAGATAATGAGTAGCCATGCAAGCTGACAATGTTCCTATGTCTGATGCTGCCTATGGTTTCAAGTTCAGTCTCAAACTCCCTCAAGTTGTGTGGACACTGATTGTAGAGTCGCTTAATCGCAATTGGTCGGGAATTTTTCAACATACATTTATAAACTGTGCTAGAAGCACCATAACCTATGATATACTTATCACTCAAATTCTCAGTGAATCTCATTATATCATCAAAGGTATGAATTGCCATATCCATGTGGAGAACTACTAGCTTCGGTGGACCTGAGAGAACAAAAAAGGACTTGAGATTTGCAGAAACATGAAAGTATACATTGGTCAATGTTAAAGATACACATGCCTTCCACAGTTTTCATAGGTCCCTTCATCATTTGCTTCTGTTGGTTGGACTTATAAATCGCAACAATAATCATAGCTACCAATGTGATGAAGCCCAAAGTCGTACAAACAACTGCAGCCCTGGAGAAAACTGTTGGAGAACAGAGAGCAAGACAATTAATGAGAAAATATTCCAACTGAACCCAATAACAACACAAGTACCTAACAAAAATCCCAAAAAGATTAGGTTGATACCTCTAGACTTTGGTAGAGAGGGGCCACATATCGATCCAAGCCAATTGCCGCATAGCAACGGATTTCCAACGAAGCTGATGACCATATATAAATCAATATATGAGACAATTTGAGACAGTTGTAAACAAGGAATAGAATATACTTGCATACCTATCTGATGAAAATCTGGTGAAGTTTCTAATGGAAGGTATGATGCCAGATAAGTTGTTATAAGAAACATTCCTGGGTGCATTAGTGTAGAAATTCAGAAACAAGTCTGAATCTATGTGCACATGAACTGAAGATGGAAGAGAAATAGAGAAAAAACTTACAAGTTAGCAAGACTGAAACAATTAGTTAGCTGCTCTGGGATTTCCCCTTGCAACTTGTTGTTGTTTAATATTCTACCATAAAATCAAGTAACGGCATCAGTGGCTTCACAAACAATAACTCCCAAACTTTAAATTCTTCATCAAGCATGAGACATTAACTTACAGAGAAGCAATATTTTGCAACTGACCCAATTCGGCAGGAATGTTGCCAGAGAGGCTATTAAAAGAAAGATCCCTGCAATGGTAAAGATAAAAGTTAATGAGGGTTAACAACCACATACTCACCACAGCCTTAAAGCCACACTAAAAGCTTACATGATTTGTATGCTTCTGAGATTCCCACACTCAGCAGGTAAAGGTCCATCAAGTTCATTGCTACTCAAATTCCTGAAAGTGTAAAAACAAATAAAGCTACCATACCATTGGAAAGAAATAACAATAATAAGGTTTGGAAAAATAAAAACAGATCGGTAATTTGCTCACAAGGTAAGAAGATGCTCTAGGTCACCAATGGAAGCTGGAATAGCTCCTGAAAATTTATTGCCAGAGAGATCCCTGAAAAAACAACAGTAACTCAGACATCAACTTTGAAAAACAAGACTCTTCCCTTCAAAAGAAGAAAAAAACCAGTAACGTTACAAAACACATACAATGTATCAAGGTTGATGATATGCCCCAGTTCAATAGGTATCTGGCCTTTGAAATCATTCATGGATAGATTTCTTGACGTCCAACATGTGATTAACCGACTAATTAGATCACTTGTTGATTACTGACAAATAAATACTTCTAAATTCATCACCACATTAAAAACTTACAAATAAGTTAAGCTCTCTAGAGTTCGGAAACCCAATGGAATAGACCCATTAAGGCGATTACCATGCACATTGCTGAAACACAAATACAACCAGCTCAATCAGTTTCAAGATTTAAACAAAAAACACAGAAATGTTCAGACATTCAACAGATATCCTTACAACTGATTCAGGGCTGTACAGGAGCTGATGTTATGAGGAATGGGTCCTTCCAAGTAATTGTTGGCAAGATTCCTGATAAAATAGTGACGAACTGAATAAATAACTGCTAAAAATAAGAATATGCAATGCAAAGTAATAAAAACTTACAATTCAAACAACTGCACCAGCTTCCCAAGTTCAGCAGGGATTGTACCAACTAGCTGATTGTCATTCAATTGTCTGCAGAATAATTAGTTAAGTGACATGTCCCATAAACATATCTCATGAGTGAATGCCGCACATATATGGCTACAATAACAAAAAATTAACGGGGACGGCAACTCACAGATAGCTAAGTTTTGACATATTTCCCAGTTCTGGTGGAATTGGACCAGTAAGCTTGTTTCCATGGAGGTACCTACAGCCGCAAACAAATATATATGGTAAAACAACACAACAGTAAAATGAAGCTCATTTAAGCATGTCCGCAATAATAACTCACAATTTTCCAGTGTAGGATAAATTGCCAAGTATCGATGGAATAGGCCCAACTAGCTCATTCTCACTCAAATCCCTGGAAAAACAAAAAAATCAGACAATGTATCTACCACCTAATACCACATACCTCGAACAGAAGCTATTAGGGAACACAGTTTTATTCAGATTTTGGAAAATGGAATACTTACAATACTGCAAGGGCCTGCATTAAACCAATCACCTCAGGGATTTTCCCTGTAAGCTTATTTCCTTGAAGTGACCTATCATTAGCAATCCTATTTAGATTTGGATGAACTATACGATTCCCAACCTTAACAATCTAGTAGCTTTACACATCTACAACAAATTCACAATAACAAAAATAATGACAATGCATAAGCTTTAAAACGAAACTCACAATGTCGCAACTTGTAGGAAACCAATATTATATGGTATCTCCCCAGTAATCTGATTATAAGAAACGTCCCTAAAATTGCCAATCAACAGAGTTTTAAAAATGAAGAACAACTACATTGAAACAAACAACTCATGTCATCAGAGGCAAGCAACTTACAATATCTCAAAGCTTGTACAGTTACCAATGTTGTCTGGGATTCTACCAGTTAAATTGTTTCCTCTGACATCACTGAAAAACAATATTTAAAGTAATTTAAATCAGAAAAACTACTGGGAAAATTAAAAACAAGAAAAAGAAACTGCACAATCAAATCACTAGAACTTACAAATACCACAGGCCAGTCAATTGACACATATCAGGAGAAAGAGTTCCAGTCAACTTATTGCCCCGCAATCCACTGTAAAAGGTATCCCATAGGACATTAGGATAAGAAAGACTTCAAATGGACCTCAAATTTCAACTTTAAGGTTATGCAACAAAACATTCTAGTAGATGGTCACTCCAACATCCCAAGACATGGTAATAAAGCAATAATAATTGTTACAGGGTTTCACCATGATGCAAACATTTCAGTAACTACACAAAGGAAGCCAGTGACTTGATGTGCAATCAGATGCAACAAAGGCAGCAGCACTTACAGATACTGCAAGACTTCATTCCAATAAATTAACCTGGGTATCTCCCCTGTAAGCTGGTTTCTTGCTAAATCACTGAAAGGACATCACAAAATCCAGAAGAAACTATTAGTAAGTTTGTCAACTATGCAAAGCTGCGAAGATTATCATCCGAAGTGATAGAAGAACTTCATGGAACTCACAGAATTTTCAAGTTAGGAATCTGGGTTAATGTTGAAGGAATAGGGCCTGTTAACTGATTGTTCTTCAAATTCCTGAATGAAGGGATCGAACTTAGCCTACTAGCAACAACTAAACACGTTAACTGAAATGAGAAAGGGAAGAAAACAAACTTACACAAATTCAAGCTGCTTGAGCTTAGATATGGAGAATGGTATGTCCCCATACAGCAGATTGTCAGACAAATCCCTGGATTATGCAGTACATAAATCATGAAAAAACCAAAAGAAGGAAGACATGCAAATAAACTTAGGAACCACGGTCCATTGAGGAATTACAGGTGAACAAGAGAGCCACAATTTCCAATCTCATCTGGGATTTGTCCGGTCAATTTGTTCCCCTCCAAATCTCTGACACGTTAGATTAAATAAAACGCCCATAAGAATATAAGCAAGCTACCGTAACGCCTAGAACTGAAATATACAGAGAGAGAAATACATGGACTGCAGATTCTTCAAGTCACCAATGGCAGGTGAAATTTCCCCACCGAGTATCAAGTTTGACAGGTTCCTTGAATCAAATATCCAAAAACACACCACAACGAATCACAAAAGAATCCCAGTTCAAACACCTACTATGGGAACAAAAAATAAACTAAAACCACAGATATCGCTAACTAGCTAATTGCCACCAAGAATAACTTGTATTACAATTAAAGGAGAAACTCACAGGGAAACAACAGAGAGGCTGATATTGTCACAGAAGACACCACGCCAAGAACAAAAATCATCATTGTGGACATCATCCCAGTCAAGCAACACATTTGCCACGTTGCTAAATGATGCCTTTATCGACATCAACGCCTTCCCTATAACCATCGTTTATCCTCTATTATTTTCTTTAAGCGAGATGTGGAGCACAACAGTTTCAACGACTGAATATATAATAATCAAGGTCATGACTTCCCTAATATCAAGCAAATTAGTGGCTTAAAACTACACTCTCCTTCGCCGAAAGGCATTCCATTTCCACTACAGCTAATGTTAATGACAAAGAAAGTTGAGATACACTTAAACCCAGTAAGCGCCACATCAAACGATTTAATGATTCCAAAATGTGGAGAAAATTTAGTTCTTAGCAATCAAACATTGTTGGAAACTTTCTTAGCGTTCTAGCTCCAGATGGAAGAAAAGGTAGCCAGATATATAAAGTTTAAGAGATGATATGCACCAAATGCTACAGTTTGAACCGCTTACTTACAATGCTCTTCAGCTAAAAACACAGCCTACCACAGTGAAAGATTCCGGAAAAGGAAACCAATAACCACAAAGGATTCAGTTCTGAAGCACATTTTATCAAAGTTTTGAGCAGTTAAAACAACCACTATAATTTCCAAATATGGAAAACCGAGCTCCAAACGGGCAAAAGAAACAAAACGAAAAGCTTCAAAACAATATTTACCAACTACATCACCCAGGAAAAAAAGGTACCTTCGTCATTGAGTGAAGAAGCAATAGGACAAAGAACAAGAAACACCATCACCATTACTAAACCGCCATCAAGCTCCTTCCGTTTCTTCCTCCTCTCCAACAACACCTCTTCTTCCATTCTCACCCGGACAACACTTAAAACAACCAAGAAACAAAACCCAGAAGAAAAAGAAGACAACAGAAAGGATATGTTACTGCTTTGATATCAAAGAAGCAAGCTTAAAAAGCTTGGGTTCATTGCGCAGACAGAGAAAGAAGAAAACAGGCGTTAAGCGTGAACTGCAAGGAAACGTAGAAACAGAGATGTTATGAAGAGAGAGAAAAACAGAGTCCACACTGTCTCTTTACTCTGCAGACAGACAGTGAAAGACAGAGAAAAAACAGCGACAAACTATCC
>NW_018397261.1:5634424-5635910 GCF_002168275.2 Theobroma umbraticum
GTGGCCTCAGGGCCTCGTCTGCCTAAACTGACTGAAAAAGGACCTAAAACAGTGAAACGCTTCTTCGTTTTAGGTGATATTAAAGGTCTAACCACAACTACATTGCTCTAATTGGATTTGAGGGTTTTCCTGTAATATCCACCATATGACGAAAACGCAAGCCCTATCTTCGGTCTTATCCAACTCGAGAGACAATCTCCCGATGCAGGTCTGGGCTTCGGAAACCAACAAAACAGGATCGGATGGCTGGGGATATATCTTGGATTTTGCACTTAAATTAGGTGGGTCCCAATCCCAATAAAGTCCTACTTGAGAACACTGTAATTCCAGATTTACATGCATTTTATCATAAAAATATGTAATATTTTAATCCAAAAAAACCACTGTAAATAGTAGTATAAGGAAGGAGCAAGAGCAGCTTTGTACCAACCAAGACGTTTATTGCCCAAAACCCTGTGTTGGCTGTTTTACTGCAGCTGCGGGAAAGTGGAAGGCATCCCGCTGTCGTTAACCCATTTCAATTATTAATAAAATAAAACCTTTTCAATTATTTAATTGATAAAATAAAACAAAGAATGAATCTTTATGGTAGAATATTATATTGTTTAGCACCAGCGGTCGTGTTGCATGGATGAGGGGATTACATAAAGACGTCGACAATGGTTAGACTTTTAGGACCATAGCGAGTACCATAATCGATCATTGAATTTCGGGTATTGCAATTAT
Organism: Theobroma umbraticum; assembly: GCF_002168275.2. Taxonomy (NCBI): domain Eukaryota; kingdom Viridiplantae; phylum Streptophyta; class Magnoliopsida; order Malvales; family Malvaceae; genus Theobroma; species Theobroma umbraticum. The sequence continues at coordinate 5,635,151 of NW_018397261.1, forward strand.
TGAGATTTCATTATGATATTTGTAGGGAAGGGGCCGAGAGGGTACTCGGTTTCTAGAGCCTAAGAAAGAAGGGAGAGGACCCGATCTCCCTTGGGTAAAACTCTTGAGTCTTCGGCCCTTCGGACCTACATCTAAACCTGGCTAGGAAAGTTTGCCTTTTTAGCTCTTTGAGCTGGAATCATAAATGTATCCAACAAAATAGTTATACTCTTAAATTTTAAAATAAATATGGTTATTTATTAGTTTGGGATTTGGAAGCTTAATGGTAGATAGTGGTATTAAGATGAGCCAAAAGGGTCACGTCGTAGAATGTGAATCTGCAGACTACTAAGAAATTTAAAGATTAGATCCTTTTTCAGCCCAGAGGGGTACTTTCAAAGCAAAGGGTAATAAAGAGGTTTCAGACCAGGCGTTAGAACCTTTCCATCTGTCGTCGTGAAGCCAATTTGATGATCCAAAAATGGGTTTTATGAAGCATTGAGATTAAACCCAAATCCAAATCCAAGCAGCCAACCTCGCTTAAGTCCAGTACTTCGATATTCAATGATCTCATAAAACTTTGGATGATACTTGAACCAGAATTTATGTTTGCAGCTCTATATCAAAAGATATGCAAATAATGAATGAAACAGGATTGTAATTACCTTAATGATCATTGAAGATATTCCATGTAGTTAAGGTAGGAACTAAACAGGGAAAGAGTCGTTAGAGCCCTCAACAAGTACTGATAATGTTTGCCTAATTCTGGATTAGGCTTGGA
>NW_018397261.1:5636010-5657607 GCF_002168275.2 Theobroma umbraticum
TTTTTTTTTCCTTAAAGTGATAAAGGATTTAGATTTCAAGTTCGAATAAATGAATCTACCAAAACATAAAATTCTCCCTTTTCTTTTTCTTTTGCAAATAAGAGCGGACCCCATTGCTTGTTTTTTTTTAAAAAAAATTAAAATCAAAATCAAAATTAAACTTAATCTAATTATTAAAATAAATAACAATTAAATATTTGATTCATTAATTGATATATAATTTTTTTATCTAAAAACATAAAGTTTAAATCTTTCCTCCTTCAATTATAAATTTAAGTATTATATAATATACTTTTGCTTTTTCTTAAATATTTTTTTCTCATTTTATTCATTTTTTATTGAATGAATTTATTTTGGTAATTATTTTTAAATATATTATAAAAAATTAAAATTTTTTAAAATGAAATATTGAAAAATTTTACAAATTATATAATTATATGATTTAATTCAAAAATAATAATCAAAGTTGAATATATTTGATAAAAAACATATTAGATAAAAGGGAATAATATTTTGGCAATATATAGTATTTGCATTAAGTGATTTTTTAATGGATTTATGAGATTAGTCATTTGAATGAGATATTCTTTGCTGGAATTAAAATGAAAAATAGAAATAAAAAGGACATAGTCAAGAGCTACAGTCTGGAATTGTGCAACCTTGAAGGTAGATTACGGACATTGAAAGGAAAAGAAGTTAAAAAAAGGAGGTCAAGTTGTCAAATGGTCAACCAGAAGACCAGAAACAAGAAATTGTAGGGTGGAACCTTGCCTTACCTACAATGAGATACATAGGAGATATTTATTGATTTATTAATATATATATATATATATATATCTGCACATTCTCATATGCATAGGGAAGACTGGGGCCCAAGATTTTAAGAAGGATTGATTATACCCATCATAGGACCCGTGATGCCACTGTTGGTGATAATTACTTTTGTATACGCTCCTTGGACATAAGTAAGATTTAGGTTTGGTAAAAATAAATTACTCATACACATTCAAGCTTATTAAATTTGTACGACATCAAAATATATACATATTTAAATATATGTATATATATATATATATCCATCTTTTATCTCTTTAATCTAAACTTTCAAATTTAATGTTTTTTGAGTAATTCCGCAGCATGGAAGTTATTATTAATTCCATGATCTTTATTTTGGTGATCTTTGTAACTCCAGGCTTGATCAGCCTGGTCTTTTGAGGCTGAAATGATCCACGGTCACCTTAGAGAAGAACTGCCACAGCCAAGCACCATTTGGAAACAAACAAGGTTGGCACTTGGAAGATTGGAAACTTGATAAGAGTCTATAACATAACCTTTTGAATTTCAGATGGTATAACGGGCACATGAATTAGACACGAATTTAGCTCTCAAACCATAGCATGTCTATTAAATACTATTAGGCAATCACAATTGATAAGTCTCAATGTTCTAGTCGCAAGATGAGCGCAATAAACATTTCCAACAAAGTGATAATGCTATCCTAGATTACAGTTGCTGTAAGGAATCTAAAAATGCAGAGTATGTGTTCAAGTTACCAACCATCCCCACATCCATTAGAAAAAACAGAAGACAAAAGGAAAGAGAAAACCTCTTAACAAGTAACAGGAACTCATTCTTGCTCATCCCCATAGCCTAAGACACTGGATCAGCATTGTGCCACCCCTTGGTGCACGGTGGAATGGTCATGAACTCATCAAATTCCTTTACATGAATGTCACAGCACTTCCACTGCAAAGAGATCATAATGAATAAATGGTGGGAGCAAAAAAAGATAAGCTAACAATGTTATAATCAATAACAACATATCATAATGAAAGAGACAGTATACCCCTCTCATTCGGTCATGGAAAATAGCAGGCCCAGGATGGTAACTGCATGCAGTCTCATGGTTATCTATTTCTTTGAAAACTTTACCACATCCCTTGTTTTTGCACGTCTGAGTCTCGTTTATATCAATTTTCTTCCTTGGTGGAGCAGAAGCCTGAACATCTGCACTGCTCTCACCTGGAGCAGCAGTGGTGGAGTTCAGTTCTTTGGGCTGTGAACCTACAAAACATGCTTCAGCTTAGAAGAAAAATATGATTGTATAGCAACATACTTGAATGAGATTGATAATGTTCTCTACTACAACAAAGAATTAATGACTTCAACTTCTGATGCACAGAATACTCAGATATTTATCACTTGGCACTAGAAAAATGTAGCCTCAAACCTGAACAACATAACCCTGTAAAATTTCTGCATATCTTGTAAACCAGCCATTCACAATATTCAGATTTCTGAAAGAAACGATGGTTAGGACTCAGGACTCCAATAGTTTCTTTTTAGGGCAAGTATTATGTTGCTTTACACACATAAAATGTTGGAAGAATAAACCACACAATATAGAAACAAATTAAAATATTTAATTTAAAAAGAGACCTAAACAAACTTGCCAATCGCTCACAAAATGGCATTGACTCTTCCAACAGATAAGAGAAAGAGGATGTACTGACAGTTATCATCTACCCCACTTGACACATGAGCTTATTACATTGACCAAGAAAAAGGAGTACCTATAAAATAACATCTTAATTCTTTTCCCACTAAGATCATAAGGTGTAATTGTGCTCATTTAAGATCATATAAAGCAAAAAAAAAACTATTTTTTTCTACACGGTAAATCAGACATAAACCACTGATAGTCTAATCATTTGAGTGAGAAAAAGCTAATCATAATACCATGATCCGAGCAAAAGAAACCCTGACAGCACCTACGGCAAGATTCTTTTGATGTTGCGCTGCTTGCAAGAGCAAAAGCAGGAGTAGAAGTTGGATTCTTTGTAATAGCAGCTGGCTTAGTCAAAACTGGTTTCTCAATTGTGTGCTTACCTGTCTTACATCTGCATTATAAAAAAAAAAAACCCTTAAAAGAAACTAATATTGACTAGACACAAATAGATAATAAAAATTATGATGCAGTGAACTTCCTTATCCATGGAGGATGTCAATCATTCAATCTTTTTCTATATTACTTACTCAACAATGGCAGCATGAATCATATAGTTCATGTCCTAAAGGAATCAAGACAGGTACTTACCCAGGAATTTCTAGGAATAAGCTGAAATCATGACTTCTTTTTTTGCAGCAACTCCACTCTTTCATTCCATCATGAAATATAGGCTGAAAAAAAGTCATTTAAGTTCACCTTATCAGCAGAAAATGATGATGCAAATGACATTTTGAAAAGAATAAAAACTACTGTATTTCTTTTCAAAAATTTTCACTTACACCCTGATTGCATGATTTGGTCCACGCAGCGAAACCAAGCCAACATGCAAGACAACAAATAAATTAGCATAATGCACAAGACATAGTAACATTTCCAAACATTATCTTTTAAAAAAATTCAGGACAGGCGCTACAAACTCATTCTTGTCTATGATTAGCGACCATTACAAACTAGGCAAAAAAAGGGATAAACACAAGCTGAAAGTTATCACTCAATGTGGAAAACTAATAGCATTAATTAAAACTATAAGCTTTTGCATGGAATAGCGAAAAAAAAAAGCCTTTTAGTCAAATTTAACAAAACATATCGAATAAAATCCAAGGGATACATTTCTAAAAAGGCAAGGAAGGGAGAGGGATTACACAAACTTGTACAAGTTATAATTTAGAAACCAAAAAGCGCATGATTATAATCATAAAAGGAAAATAGGGACAAAAGGGAGACATTATTTTAACCAAATCTAGGGTTAATTGTAGCTTTATATTCAAGGTACTATGTTCGAACAGTGAAGATAGATGCTGTAGCTATCAGAATCCAAGAACAAACTATGCAAGCAAACAATCAAATTATCTTCGTGTACCCTATCATATCAACTTGTTGCATTTCAAGACTAAATATTGGTTAACAAGAGGTTGAGTGAATGGTCTAATTTTGATTTGAGCGTTTCAATTAAATGGTCAATACGTCATGCTGTTGGATTAAAGTGATGCAACGCACTGAAAATTAGAAATACAACCACAGGCCACCCAAATTTACCGAAAAGAAAACAAGAAAAATATAATAAAGATTTAGAATCGGTAAAGAAGAGGCATACCGAATCGTGGTATGTGCAGGAACCTTCCGGATTATCGTCTTCGATGAACGTAGCATTGCAGCCGATTCGCTGGCACCGAAGCTTAGCAGCCTGCTCTGCCATTTTTCTCTTTTTGGAGATGCCGTTGCTTTTTTTTTTTTTTTACCTTTCTTTATTTAACAACTCAGTGGACTTTCGGGGCGATGAGGAAGTGGAAAGTTTGCAAGGTGGATCTCGATTCTTGAGTTTCTGCTTTGTACCTGGGACGTTTAATTCTCTGCGAAGTGGGGCTCTGGCTCTTCTTTTTCCCATTGTTCTTTCTGGATGCCACGTGGAAACATCCTGACGGTTTATCAAATTGCTTTTTTCTTTTAACCGCCTATAGGAATAATATCAACGGCCTGCAAGCCAAATTACAGTTTCCCGGTGCTTTTCTTTGTAAAGGTAATGTTTATTTTATTTATTTATAATTAATAAAGGTCATTGGCTCAGATGGCATCTGGAAGTAAAACTTCACACGGTTCACACAGTAGAAACAAGGCTTTGTCTCTAAATGATTGAGGTTTTAGGTTTTGAGGACTCAATACAATTAAAATAAAGACAAGAAGAACCCAAAGGAAAAACAAAAGATGGAGAAACCAGAGAACATTTTCTGGTCTGATATGACAAAATCTGTCATCTACAAACATTAACATTGATACAGTTGAATGAATTCTACACCTGAAAAACAGTCCATAGAAGACTAGAACAAATATCCCTATCCTTGGCAGATAAATAAAATAAATGCAGTTTGACTCCAACTTATTCATTCTACAGGTCACTGTGAAGTATAAACTCAATGGCATTTGCTAATACAGCTTAATAAAGATATAGACTTCGATGTAGAATCCAAATATGAAGCTCGGTAAAGGTTCATAAATTTGTCCCAAAAGGAGACATTTTCTTCTGTAAATAATGATCTAGTATAACCCTTTTGCCCCCCAAGAGGCAAGAATACCTGTCAAGCAAGCAATCTTACAGCAGAATTTTGGTATAGGGTTACAACATGACACCAGGAGAAGAATGAACTCGTGATGGCTCAAAATACAAAATCATCTATATACAATATACAAAGAATAATAAAGAATATATTAGTGTACATGAGAACTTTCAGCTGATATGCAGTGGAAGCGACATCGTGCCGTGTGATCAGAAACCCCAACAATAACATCTAAAGCCCTAAATTCTAACACCAGTATAAGCAGACTATGATCATATCGGAAAGTCACAATAATCTGTTATGTGCTTCAATGATGGAAACTTTCTCCTGCAAAACATGAGTATATAAAATAATATAAAAAAATGAGTCTATATTCTTTAAAATGCTTTTCCAGAACTTTAACCTTTAAGCTTATGCATCAACGAATAAAATAATCAAAAAGGAAAATCAAACCACCCACCCAACCTCAACAGAAAGAAAAAAAAGAAAATGAGCACAGGAAACATTCAACTTTAAATTGAAAATGATTGCCATGCCAAGTTACTTCCAGTAAATATCAGAGGGGGTTTCATTTATGCAGTTATGTAAATCTGATTTAAAGCCAAAAACAACTAAAAGGCATTCCAAAATCAAGTACATTAAGACTGCTTTAGCTGGCAAGTACCAGATACTGTTCATGATATTGGTCTACACCTGAAGAGTAGCATGAAAACTTCGGTACACAAAGAGTTGATGGGCATACTTGTATACAGATGTTAAAAGAAAACAAATTTTCATATTCAGTTCCAAAGTTCTATTGATGGAAATATATATGCAAAGGGGGAAGGTAGGTAATTTAGAGGTAGTGAATGATGGTCCATCCTTCATATGCAAAGCTCTGTGTGCAGACATATGAGAATACCATAAACACATAGATAGATAGACAGAGAGAGAGAAAGACCTCATTCTGTGAGCTGTTCTCTGAGGGAAACCATTGTAAAAGGACACCCAAGTTCATCACATTAGGTATCAATTTGAACAAAAGAGGAGTTGTTACCTGCAGAATCAAAATTCGGCACCATTAATGTTGCAGGCTTGCAGCCAAGAAGGGGACGAAGAAATGCATACTATAGAGCTTCAAAGTGTAGTTTCTAGATCAGAGAAACCTACCAGACTAAGAGCAGTTGTTCCAAGGAGAAGAAGATACATCTTTCCCTTCAGCGTCACCCAAATTCAAGTTAATAATTGCAACAAAACAATTGCAATGATGATGAAGTTAAGACATGCTCAAACATATTAAAAATACAAGTTATCAGGAAGCGTCAGAAAAAGAATTTTCTGGAAGGCACAATGGAAGCAGCAAAAGAAATTTATTAAGGAACTCCGTGTGATGATTGAATTGTTAATATAGGGGGCAGCTATTAACTTTTTCAGGTTTTGTGTTCTCTTCTAGCAGGACTCTCCTGCTTTCTTGGATAACAAAATGACAATTATCCAAGAAAACAAGAAATATGTTAATGCTATAAGCACTCATATTACAGAGCCCGAGAAAGAAAACCAGACCAATTCACAGCTTATCGAAGCAGCAGAAAAAGTTACCATCATTCTTTCTTTCTATACATGATCATAACAAGGCTCTCTCATCGGACCTGTCCTTTCCAAATAAATAATCAAAATCCACACTCAAAACCCCCTTTTAGTAGAGTCATATGACATTTCACTCATTGCCCCATATACATTTCAAACTCCCAAGGACAGCAGTTCTAACTTCCAGGCATCCAAGTATAATAAGAAGAGCAGTGAACAATAAATCCATGCACTTGGTTGTTGCTTTCAACTCACAGAAGACCAGATTTTTAGCAACTAATGGCATCCATAGTTAAATTAGCATATCTAGCACAGATTCTCAAGCGATTTAGGCTGTGCATATAACACCAACATATTTATCTTACTTCAATCACAAAATATGTGTAAGTGTTGGTCTACATAACAATCCTAATAGTAGGGAAGCAGACCAGGTAATTTCATGCAATTTAATTTCGTAACAAAAACTAATATGAATATTTTGGTGAGAAATAAGGAGTTCATATATTCAGACCTTCCCACACCAAACAGGATTTTACATTCTTTAACCAGAATATCATCCTGCCATTGGAGACTAATAGGTATAATTGGGCACTCATCACCTGAGGGATTTATGCATATCCGAATGATTTTTTTTTTTTTGCTTAGAATTATGATACATTATTTTGAAATACTTTGAGACCGCTTCTAAGGGTATGACATAAGAAGAAAAATCCAAAGATAACTACGGAGATCAATCATCAAGAAAGAAGAAAAAACTTTATTGTAGACATGAAAAGACATAAACGTGCACATTTTTTGGGAGCACTGAGAGAGAGATAGGTACCTCAACAAGGTGAAGATTTGAGGCACGACTTAAAAGAACAAAAGCAAATTCTCCAATTTGAGCAAGCAACACTCCAACCTATATCATAGAAGTACCAATTGCAAAGGATGCACAAATTATGCAATGAAAACAAGATGTTCTTTGTGCATAGGAGTGAGCAAACAAACTTACATGGAAAGATGTCCTAAAACTATATCCAAAAGCCTTGGTGACCACAGCAGCAACAGCTGTCTTAACAACAATAACTAGAATAACAGCTGCTAGCAATATATCCACATGGTTCCAGAGAAAATGAACATGTATGAGCATCCCAATTCCAGAAAGGAAGAGAGCTGCAAATAGATTGCGTATTGGTTCCACCTACAAATTGCGCAAAGCATCACATCCAGAAAAGTACTAATTTCATCATTCCTATGAGAATAGAAACAAGACTCATGATAAAGAGAATCTTGCATACAACAAAGAAATGCATCCACTTCAGCACTTAGCCTATTTCAGACTCAATTTCATAAAAAACTGCATAGCTTATCCAATGTCCATAAACACGTGAACCACTAGAATAAATTTAAAGATGAATAAAGTATGAACCCTCGACTCAAAATACTATAAACCATTTGCATTTTAGATGTTCATTCATGTCTCTATTGACTAAAAATTCATGACCTAAAACAGACTATATAAGAAAAGTAAAACAAGCGAAGCTTTAAAAACTTTTAAGAGACTAATTGAAAAATGAAATAGCATTAAATCCTTTCAGGCAAAGCTAAAAATATAAGATTAATGATATGGGTAAGGGCCCTATTAATAGCCAGTGATTACCTGGTCTAAAGTGTGCTGTGCAAAGTCAGTAGTAGATATCATAACTCCAGCTACAAATGAACCCAACTCAAGGCTGAGACCCAGCTTATCACTGCACTGTGAAGATTACAGAAGTTCAAAAGCATTAAAAAGGTGATGGGGAAATTTTACATGCAGCAATATAGCATTTGTAATCACGGAAAGCAGAACACTCACCCAAGCAGACAATAAGCAGAAAGCCACAGCGGCAAGCTGATAAAGTTCATTTGTCTGGATCACAAAATGAACTAACATGTTAAAAACTATTTAGAAAGTTACAGAAAGAAAAGGTGCGTTAAGAACTTACTTGAGATGATATCTGTATCATTAACTTTAGGAAGCGAGGAACAAATGACCAAGACAATACAGATGCAACAGTGAGATATATCGATAATACCAGCATCCTGACATTGATCATCAGCAAGTGTCAGATTCTTAAGCTCCACTTATGTGAAGTCAACCACCAACAACAGATCAACGCTACTTTTCAGAAGAAGGGAAATAAAAGGAAGGATCACAATAAGAAATTCAGGATAGAAGTCAAAAACAAATCAAACTTACAACTTTCCCACTGAAATCATTCCATGTAGTAGGCCACTGCTACCACCCAAAACCGGGAGCAAAGCAAATAACAAACCAACAGCACAATCCTGAAATCACCAGAGCTTAGGGAATGAATGGATATGCAGCAATAAAATCAAGTTTCTGAATCCAAATTGTAATTAAATTGTTGATAGGTCATCACTTCTCTTTAACCTGAAAAATTAGAGTCCCAATAGTAACTTGACCATGAAGAACATTAGTGCTATTCCGTTCTACTAAAAACTTCACAACCTGGTAAAAAATATAAGGAAAGCATGGGTGACAATTCGACGCATCAAGTAGCACCCAAGAATAAAAGAAAAATACTAGCATTGTAAAATAGTATAGAAAAGTACAACTGCAGTTGATGACATTGAGAGGAAGGAGCCAACAAATACACCCTCAGACAATTTTGCTCCACATAACTGCAAGATTGACAGATGTCTAAATTCAGTGTCTATCTAACAGGTGTTCTCAATTGGAAACATAGCCAAAGTACTTGCAACACCATACCACCGCAATTATGCCACATAAGCACATAAATATCACAATCTGAAGTAGACCTCCAAGAACAGCAACTGGCCCCACAACTTTCAACTGCAGCAAGAATTGGTTGAGACAGCTTTCTTAAAATAAAATACAAAAATTTTTAAGCAAACTAACAAATAAGAACTCGCTAAAGCCGAAAGTATCCTACCTTTGCCAAAGAAAACTCTAACCCAAGAGCAAAAAGAAGAAAGATAACACCAAACTGTGCAACAGTTTCAACCTACAAAAGGAGAAAAGAAAAAGAACATAGCACCAAAATAATAACATGGAAGACAATATCACACTGATCACAAATTTCTGCAAGAAGGCATCAACGAATGAATTTTCAAATGATATAGTTTAGGCATTATTAGTTGCTATCAGCTGAAAAGTTTCAATGTATAAATGTATAGAAAATAAATAACATTTTCAGGATATAAATTTCAAATGCAAGTCTCAGAAATTATTAACAAAGAAAAAAATGATCTCACAAAACATCTTTGAAAGATGACTCATAAAGCATGTTTCCCCTCCATGGTACCATTAGTGAGGCTATCTCAATAGTAGACAATAGCATATGCTCAAGCATTGAGGCATGTGATTGTCTGATTTTAAGAAACAACAATCTCAAGCTATTGATTGCAACCTACCTGTACCATTTCGCTAATGAATTTCAAACCCCCTGGTCCGATAAGTGAACCCGCAAGAAGATAGCCCACAATAACCTATCACATGTATACATTAAGGAAAAGTAAAGAAATGCAACTTCTGTGAGATAGCTGCATATCAAACTCAAAGATTTTGCAAATGAATATTAAATGCTAAGTGAAATAAATGCTAATTGTAGAGATACAAACCGGTTGCCCCAAACATGAAAAGATTATACCACCAATGGCAGCAGAGACTATGACAACCACCAGATCTGAAATCAATCTGCATAAGGGTAACACAATATAATACAGCATCTTTTTATTAGATAATTAAACAATTTATTAAAGCATAAATCTCTAGTAGTATATTATAAACAAAATCAAAACTCAATGGCAAGTTCTAAAGGTAAGCCAAAAATAGTTTTCAATAATTATCTATCACAATGCCACCAACTTGTTATAAAATAAAAACCATATACTAGATCAGGAGAATGTGAGGATACAGGAGATCAAGATGCTAACCTCAAATCGACTTGGAGTACCGGATACTTGGATTTTTTATTTGACATTACAAACACATTATCCTAACATCGAGTAAGAAAGGCAAATTAGAAGGGATTAAATTAAAATAAAAACAATCTAGATAAAACTGTGTTATAAATCCTCTTATACACATAAGCGAAAAAGCTAACATATGGACAACCTTTTTGTCAATCAAAGTTGTTGTCTCATCTGAATCTTCATTTTCTAGGGAAAATACATCTTGAATCTGGAATGATCTTGTGCCACTATTGAAAATTTAATATGTGGAAAAAATTGTCAAGTCATAAAAATAAAAAGTATTATTCAGATGTTTATTGCCCAAAAAAGAACTGCACTCCCATACTTTGCCTCTTGAGTATCATTTCTCTTTGTCTTCTCATGAGTGATTTTAGCCACAGTCTCCAGCACAGCCTGAAAAACATAACCAGGAAGCATCTTTAAGACAGACAACAAAAATGAACAACTGCACATAAAGCACGTGGATTACTTGGGAAAGAAGGTAATGAAGAGCATGTCCAAACCCAAACTTTACTCAATAATTATAGAAACCCCAATAACTAGCCAATACATTAACCAATATTTGGCTATCATTAATTAAGAATACACATAACCCAAGATCCCTCACAAGATTGCTTAATTTATCCCTTAAAATTTAGAGGCCCACTACAGTTTGGAAAAATATTTGAAGAGAACAAATGTAGCAGACTCATTTACCTGAGCTCGAGCCAAAACAATAAATTTAGCAAAAATAAAAAAGAAGAAAAAGACAAGGGTGGGTGGTAGAGGGAATGATGTTCGCAAAGAAGACTGAAACTACAGAGGAAACATTACAGTCCAGTTTCCTTATCATCAAAACAATGAAAAAGGTTTCACCGAGGAGCAATGGGCTTCAAAGGAGAACCAAACCTACTTGCTGATCGGCTACACTAGTGTTGAAACTGCTTGCATCAGATCCTAACAAAAGTAAAAAACCAAAAAGAATATCAGCCAGAAAGCATTTAAAGAACCAATGAAGGCCCAATCAGTAAATGCAAAATTTACATCATGCAGAGAACTAGAGGACCTCGTAGAAAGATTGCATGTAGAAAAGGAAATGAAAACTCTAATTTGCTTAAGTAAAGCAATACAAGTCAAAGCTACAAGAATATGATAAAAATGAGAGTGTATGGCGATTTTTTTTTTTTGAAGATTTTATTTACCTAACATTTTTTTTCATAGCTAGTCCATCATTATTTTTTTTTAAAAAAAAAGAACTAATAGTTCAATTTACTTTTATGAAAACTTTATTTTAACTTCTGATAGATGATCGTTTTTACTGATAGTTTAAACTTCAAACTGAGCCTGCATTTTTATGGTCATTTGATGAAATTGCAAGACCTACCGGCATAGATATCAAGATCCAACAGTTTGTTTGTTTCTTTTTGTTTTTTCTCTCTTTCGTGAGTTTTCTCGACATCTTAAAGGATTCAAACATTTAAAAGAATAACTATAAGAAGAAAAGAAGTAAAAAGGCTGACCTTCGGACTGATCATTTTCGGGGAACTCTTTGTCAAGAACCCGATCGAACATTTTGGCTATACTCTCTTCCCCGGTATCCGACGCCGACGAATTCACCAGGTTACCGTAAAACCTTTCCCGGATTTCCTCATCAGATCTCGCGGATACGCATATCCTCGCGCACAACAATATAATCACCAAACAGTACGCGCATCCAAACACTCCACGTCTTGCGGAGAGGATCGTCATCGATTCCGTGAATCTCCCTCTCTCTCTCTCTCTCTCTCCCCCTTTTTCTTCTTCTTTCTTTAAAGTATTTGAAACAAATTTTGCACAGAAAGAAAAGAGTAAGGGGGGTAATGTGTGTAGAGATATTCGGTTAAACTGGAAATCTGGATCGAAAAAGGGAGGTTTATAGACGTAGCTTGGGTTCGTTAATTGAGATTTTAACTGTCCAGGCGGGATCATACATGTGACGATAGCAGGTCGCGTGATATTAAAGAAAATCTTTTTAAAAAAAAAATAAAGAAAATGCTTAACATTATTATAAGGGAATTCAGATGGACAAATCTTTCCTTCACCATTTCAAAAGTTGGAAACTTCTTTGGTTAAAGTCAATTTATGATTTATTATTGATGTATGTGTTTCCGTTGTTAGATTTGGACTTTTATGCAACGAGTTAAATTTATAAACTATATATTATTATTATTATTATTGCAGTAATTAGTTAACTAGTCAACTAATAATATTGCATTCTAATTGTATCATTAAATTATTGAATTTGTACTATTATCTTAACAATTATATGTTAAATTTAAAGTATTATTTTGCACACTACTTCAAATCAAAAATAATGTTTACAATTTTATCATGCATTCATTAAATTAAATATTTTAACTCTATTGTTTCACATATATATTTTTTAACTTTATATGTTTTAAAGAATCTAATTTTATAATTGTAAATACTAGTTTTCTGATGACAATTAACTAAATATTTGATTAATTTGTTTTGAGAGAATGTGTAACTCGAGTTCTTAAACTTTAGTAGTGACTCATTTATTATTTTTTATCATCAATGATTAATGTTTTTATTTTGTGTGACCTTTTAACAAGCTACTCCCATAAATGTAACCTCGCTGATAACAAATTATTACTATTTGCTGCCAAACCAACAGTTTATTACTTTAATAACAAATTTACTCAAAAGTTATTTTTACAGTATTAACAAAAGAATTATGCTTTTAATGGTTGGCAAAAATGATCTTTCCGTGTCAATATCACAGGAATAACTAAAATCAAAATCGGGTTTTAGGTATTGCAAAAAATAAAAAATAAAAAACTCTTTTCTATATTTTCTCCTTGAAAGAATTGACTTGCTGATAGCCTCTCGTTAAATTGGTTTCGTGACGGTGTATTCTTCCCCGTTTTTGTTTCACAGTATGTTTAGATTATGGTTGGTGCGTTACATCGTTAGGTATGGGCCATGGCTTACTGCTAATTTCTCCAACCAGCAGAGTGCGCAGATGCTGAATAATGCAGATTTGAGGGGTGCTTTTACTCCCACTTCCTAGGGATATCTTAAACGTAAATAACTATTTATCATGGACAGCCATTAGCATGATTATTATCGATGGAAATGGTTAGCCTCGAGGCCTATCTTAGGCCTCCATGACCTCACTTTCGAATATAGATCATCAGGGCCGGGCCCTTATCTGGGCTCAAGATGCATCTATCCGTCACAAAGAACTGACGAAAGTCAACAAGGCCCAATTACCCCCAGTCACCATGTTTCATGGGGCCACACAGTTTTATATGACCAGATTTTTCTCTACTGTTATTTTTACCAAAAATGCAAGGAAAGAGTTTGTCTCTACTGTTTTTTCATCGCAGCATTAGTACATCGTGTTATCATCCTGTATTTCTTTTATATGGTTTAGGGTAACATATAAATACAGAAAAAAGAAAACTAAATATAGTTTTAACGCCTTAGTGCAGACAAAATTTATTGAAAAGAAACAACTTAAACCAGGCAATTCCCCTTTTTAGTCAGAAGAACTAGGCAAAGTTTCAATGCCAGAAACAATCGGTACCAAGAAAGGGATGCAAGGAGCAATAGGTAGAATGTTTAATCCGTACAAAATGACGTGTCACTAGTTGCATTCACAACATTGATAGAGAGCATGTTCTCCACAAGTTCGTCGCCTACTTTTTGGATCCTAAAGATAAACCGACCCTTGCCATCTAAAGGCAGAGAAGACACAGACACAAACAGCAAAATTGTCAACAATCCAACTCAACTCTCAGACTATCTCTTTCAATGGCGTCCACTATGAGCACATACGTTGCTGGCTTCTGCCAAAACTTATCATCGACTGCAGGGCCCAAGCGAAGCCCTGGTGTTGGTGTTGTTACCATTAATGCAAGGCCTAACCGCTCAGCGGCTGTGGTGGTCAGGGCAGAGGGTCAAACCATAAACCCAGAAATAAGGAAGACGGAAGAGAAGGTGGTCGACTCTGTTGTGGTCACCGAGCTTTCCAAACCTCTTACTGCTTACTGCAGGTTGGTTCTATCTTTTTTTTTCTATTTCTTATCCAAATACTCATTTTATATGTGGCTGAATTTATATTATAAAGGCTTAATTATTTGGTTTTGTGTTGCACAACATGTAGGTGTTGGAGGTCAGGGACTTTCCCTCTATGCGATGGAAGCCATGTAAAGCACAACAAGGCTACAGGTGACAATGTTGGGCCTTTGCTCTTGAAGAAGCAGTAACAATTTATAATTGGCTTGTCTATCATGTTTTGGTTTCCCGTGTTAATTTTGATTACTAAAGACCTCTCTAGGGGAACGTTGTTTGTGTTGCTTGGTTTTTGATTGGGTTGAGCTCTCTGGTTTGATATTGCTTGCTTTGTCCCTCGATCATGTTTTCATACATGCCATACTCAATGCAACGCTCCAAACATGTAGCAATACGAACACAATTAAGGGATTATGTTAAAGGAGTACATTAACACAATTAAGGCTTTCAGAAAAGAGAATCGTTTTTGATTCTTGAATGACTTATTGTGAAAGGGATGATTGAACTTTGCAGTCAATCACCAACTACACAAGACCCCTCCTCCCCCCACTCGGTTACCTGGTATTGCCCCACTAGAAGGAAACAGTCATGGATTGGGTCTCCTTATTATCCTTAGATTCAAGGTCTGTATCTAAATGGGCTTACTGATAAAGGGGTGCTAGTTCCTCTACCCACTTTTAATTTGAGGTTCGAAACATGATTGTTGTGATGTGAACTATTTGCATGACCCAGGCTTTTGGCCCAATGGTCACCCTAGAACTAGAAGTGGTTTTACCTTTCCCCCAATAAAACATGAATAGTATCTCATATCTCATTAACTTCTTATGACATCATCAACTCCACTCTCTTATGTCATTGTACTCAAATCAGAACCATATTTTCAATAAATTCTATAAAAATGCTCTTTTTATAATATAGATGCTAGATTGCTGACTCTTAATTACTTTTAATTATATGCACATAATTCGATAAAATATTTTATAAAGAACGTTCCAATAAAAACTTCAAGTACAGTTTTATATATATGAAGATTGAACTAAATCTTACGCAAGTTAACATTAACTTTCTTTGATTAAGCCTAGGGGTTGAGGAAAAAGGTTAATGAAATATTTATTCAAAATTTATAACATAAGGTGAGCTTAAAACCGTTTCAAATAAGATTCACCAAAGGAGCTAAAATACAGGACAGTGGAAGCTTTGGTTGCGGCCTTTATATCACCAGAGGTCAGCAGATCAAGCTGTAAAGTTTTTATGCTTGTTTAAAACTTTAAGAATTTGACCCTTTTTTTTAAATATATTTAACGAAGGAAAAAAATATTTGACTTGTTCTAATTTTAATATTTTCTTCCATGTCCACGTGCCATTGGAGAAATAGGGTTGATGTTGGTTTGATTTATATTCAATTATTAACAACATAGGTCACTGGAATTAATGCAGTTCACGTTGGGCTGGTTAATGAGAGTAAACATAAAATGATGGATCCGCCTTCTTATCAATATTCTAATCCTTAGAATAAGCTGCCGTCTATGGGATCAAATTGAACACCTTTGAACTTGAAGCAAAGAAAAACAAAAAACAATTGACAACTTTGAAGTATCCAAAAAGGCAATAGGGCAGGCAACCCCCCTTTTCTGGTTGAGTACACGGGTGATATCAGTTCCAATTTCCAACCAAAATAAATAACTCTAAAATTGGTTCAATAAATGCTAAAATCAATTCAACAAACTCTAAAATCGATTCACAAAACCATTATACTAATTTAATAAACCCTTAAATCGATTCAACAAACCTTAAAACCAATTCGACAAAACTTAAAATCGATTCAAAAAGCTCTCAATCAGATTCATAAAATCTTAAAATTAATTTAAAAAACCCTTGAACCAATTGACTCTATTTTCTTCCAAAAATGGTTTAGTGAACTTTTAAACTGGTTCCGTTTCCTATGCCTTTGAGCGTGAATCTTGTTCCATTTTCCTTTAAAGAAAAAAAACAAAAAAAAAACAGGACAGAAACCGCCCTTCATGAAAGATAAAGTTTATATAAAAGCGTCCAAAAAAATAAAGGTAAAGTGATGTTCAAATTAAAATACGACAATGTAACATCATTGAACAAAAAAAAGGCACGAAAGAACCCATGATAACTAAAGCCAACGGCTTAATGGGTATTAAACAGTCAAAAGGAGCGACGGGCGGGCATTTTATTTCCAAAAAGCATGTGCCATTAGTCCCAAGAAACAACCCACAATTTTCTTAAGACCCCACCACCCGTTTATCCCAAAATCAAGCCTAGGATTAGGAATCTATAATTCTATGTATCCGACTAATGACCCGTTTGGCTTTGCATTTTCAATGTCAAAAATTATTTTTGTCCCACATGCAATATTAATTGCATATTGATTTGGATCAAAAAGTATTCTTCATTGTATTTTTTAGTTAAATTGTTTTTGGGTTCGTCAAAAGTACTTTCAAGTATTAAATAATAAAATATTTTATTTATTTTTTAATAAAAAATTATCTTTTAAATCATTCAAATTTAATTTAAAATAAAATTTTAGTGCATTACAGAAAAAATAGAAAAAATATTTTTACTTTGAAATAATTTTAATTTTAAAGAGTTCCAAAAAAAAATTTTTGTGTACATTTTAAAATTTAATTTCACAATAATTTATTTTTGATGCATCCTAACAATAATAGCTTAAAATATATAAAAAAATGAATCATTTTTTATTTTTTAACCTCATGTTATTTTTAAACATTTTTACTCTTCACAACATTTCTTTCCATAACAATGTCAAACATTAAAAAATCTCAAATGACACTTTTACATAGCATTTTTTTACATACGTTACACAAATACAATTGTTAGAAAAGATTATAAAAAATAAGGAATATAAAATAAAAATAGTAAAAACAATAAAAAAAAGTTTAAGGTGTAGTATCACTGTCCAAGAATAATTTCTATCCTTTCAGAGTATGAAACTCGATGTAAAATAACTGTAGCAATTCTCCTCCAGAATTCAACAGATCCTTCCTTAGTAGATTGCACAAACTATTAAGGGATGATAGGAACAACAAAAATAAAGAAAGAACCCAGCTGTTGAAGAAAGGAAATGGAGAAGATAAGCAAAGAAAGCTCAGAAGATGAAAGACTTTGATGTGTGTTGAGAGTGAAAGTGTGAGACTGTATTTATAGGCATGAAGTGAGATGAACGTTGCAGCAAATTAGATGAACGTTGAACCAGATTAGAGAGTTAAGAAAAAGACTCAAGGAGTTAAAGAAAAACCTGGTCAGCTTGTATACTGAGTCAGGTATCCGTTGTAAAACTTAGACAGATAAACATTGGAGCTAAACCAGCTCAAAAGATGAAAGACTTTGGTGTGTGTCGAGAGTGAAGATGTGAGGCTGTATTTATGGGTATGAAGTGAGGTGAACATTGCAGCAAATAAGATGAACGTTAAACCAGATTAGAGAGTTGAGAAAAAAACTCAAGCAGTTAAAGAAAAACCTGGTCAGCTTGTATACTAAGTCAAGTATCCGTTGTAAAACTTAGTCAGATAAACATTGGAGCTAAGCCAAGTAAGCTAGGTAGAATTTGAGTATGATTCAATCAAGGCTGAAAACTTAAAAAAATTAAAGCCAAGGTATAAAAGTTCACTTGGCACACCCACATGTATATACGCGCACAAGATAAAAATATGAAAATTTTCAAAGTCTGGCACAATCTTATATGCGAACGAACCCACTCCGTTTTCCTTACTTACAAAAAGCCCATAATGTGTTTTTATATATAAGGCATTCACCTTTTATGTATCTTGACAATATGAGATGTTTGAACTTTATAAATATACTATTTTCCAACAACATTTCCCTACCAAAGTGATTTTAGATTTTCTTAAACTTTTCAAAAAGTCCACAAAATAAAAATTGAATCTCGAAGAAAAACAAAGGAATTTTGAATATGTTTATTCTCTAAAGAAGTTGAATTTTTGTATTCAAAAATAGACCATAACAGAAAATTAATCAATAAATGAATTTCTACACCCTTTCTATATTTTTTCTTCATTGCCAAATTAAAAATATTTGGAGGATTACTGTATGTATACCCATAAAATTTTATGGTATACACATGACTAAAGTAAAACTTTCTTGTGTGCATTCAATCCAACATGTTCCAAGTTTTGGTGCGTTGAATTATTTAACCCCACACTTACATCTTCATTTATTATATACACATATATACATATTACGTGGTACTTGATAGATCATCCATTAATTCTTTGCCTACAATAAACAAAACATGTGAAGATTCTTCACTTGCTCCTCCTCTTGCAGCGTCGTCAATGTTCCTGCCTAGACAACGACCCGGCATCGTCTAAACTCCCATGGGTCAATTCTGTTTTATACATCTACACTGGCTTAAGCCTAAGTCACGACAATTCTTCAATATTTCAGCATATTAAAAGTTATAATAATGCCAATGTTACCTTTAACGGTCAAAAAGATACTTAAAGAATGAGAGAAGAAGAAGAAGAAGTCTTGCATTATTTAACTTAGGGTGAAAAATTCCTCTTTGTACTTTTGATATCAAAGACTAATTCATGCACCATACTTATCAAATTCATGACCAGACTTTTTCTTTGGCAATAACATTGAAGGAAAAATTCTTTTCTTGGGCTCCTCTGCCCACATGCCATTTAGGTTTCTCTTGTCGGTGGATCAAACTTCATTATGCCCTTGTTTTGTGTGTGTGTATATGTGGAATGAAAGCATTTTTTTAGTAAGATGATACGTGTTTTTGATGATCAAGTTTCCTCAAAAACCTTTAATTGCTGTCGAAGCATCACAAAGATCTAACCGTCAAGCTTATGAAACTGGGATGCTATGTATCTTCACATAAAAGCTTGTTGCTTGTTGCTTTTTTCATCATTTATGTAATTGGAATGATTCCTTCATTCTCAAATGATTTTGCTAGTCTTGCTGGTTTCTACACTAAAAGACTTGTCAAATATACACCAAAATGCACAAAATTATTGTTATTCTCAGATAATGTAATACCAAGGCCAAACGAGTCAATTTCCTTATCAATACCACGCAAGGCTATATGAATCATGAAGCTTCATCATGTGCAAACACCAAGACCCTTCAAGTCATTTTTGATGATACACATCGTGGGGCTCAACTTGGAGCCCTTTCACCATTTATATTCTGCCAAGTGTCCAATTACTAGACAATTTGTCGCCGTTCTAAGTGCTCTCACCCAATAATTTCTCTTTACTTTGCCTCACAAAATTCCAAAAACAAATTTGTCGCCATTGCTTGAATATTAGGGGGTCCCTTCGTTCTCTAAGGACCCATCTCAGAGTGTGCCACGTACGTCCCTACAGCTAGCCACAGCTGCACCGGATCCCACCTCCCACTCGCCAGCTTAATGAATTTGTAATTGGACTTGAAGCCCGCTTAAGGTGTTTTAAAACCATTAGATTAATGGTTAAAACGATCTCGTTCGCGCCTATCAACGACGGAATCTAACAGGTGTCAAGGTTTTTGTTAGATCCCACCGTTGGATCTCCACGCGGCGAAGTTTAAGTCATGACTCAACTCTTGGAGCTTAGATTTTTTGTGTTTCGTCATCATAATAACTCTGGAACGCTGAAGTATTTGGAAATTATGAGTTGAAAATTGTATACCACAAAAAAATTCGAGCATACGTTACTACTCAAATGAAAAAAGGTCTTTTTACTTGGAAATAATTTTTTTTAAATATTGCTGATTTAAATAGTATTCAACGTTTAACAGGTTGCACACTTAAAATGCTCAATAATCTTAAAAGTGAGCTAAAATTATAAAGATTGAATAAAGAGTAACAACTTTTAATGTTCAACAATTAGTAATTACATTTTTTATTTTGTCTCAAAAAAAATTACGTTTTTTATTTAATATAGATTTTAGTAACTAATTTTTATGCTATTCATTTTTTTCATCGAATTCTGTACAAGCTGGTATCAATGTAAATTTTTAACTCAAGTAACTAAAAACTTCCCCTGCCGTCATGGATTTTACATTTTTACTTGCCTTTAGCTCATTATGGTACAGTACTGTCTTTTTTTTCCTGAAGCGGAAAAAAGAACAGAAAGAGAAACGCTTATAAGTTAATTTACAGCCAGGTGTCAGTCAGTGCAGGCTCCAGACTCTGTCGGTTGCCCCGGCAGCCGGTGACGCGAAGCCACCTGCCTGTTTTTTTCCCCGCTACCATTTTAGCCTTGAATGTCCCGTATACAAATACCACGTCCTTGATGGTCTCGAGGACTTGAACTATTACCAAAAAGAAGGAAGTAATAAAACTGCAGCCCCACTTGGCCACTTTACACGCTCCATGCTCTGAAACCATAGACCGTCCGACACCGGTCCTCACTCGCACCAGTTTTTCCGGTCGGTCATTTCCGCCTAAACCTCAGAAAAAGCTGCTCCCAAAGAGATCTTGATGCTTCCAATATCAATCTCAAAATCCCCTTGTTTTCCCAACTCCAGCACCCCCATACCCTCCCCTAAAAAACCCCAAACTCCCGAACCCAGTTCAATCGAACGCAAAAACTCCTCCAACTCTCTCCATTTGCAGCCTTATCCCTTTCTACCCTGCCATCACCGCTTATGGCTACTCTTTTTCATCATCTCACTCCAGATAATCCTCCTGCTCATGGCTCGCGCCCTCCCTCTCTCCCATCGCCGAACCCATTTCCCGTCCCCTTTATCCGCCGATCAGCACCTCCTCCAAAATTCGGCTAACATTTCATCAACCCTTTCCTCTTCCTCCCACCACCTACAAGCCGCCGACATATCGATTTCGTCCACTGTTTCACAATCCGACCAGTGTTCTTCGGGCCGTATATTCGTCTACAACTTGCCGGCTGTTTTCAACAAAGAGTTGTTAGA
>NW_018397261.1:5657954-5676526 GCF_002168275.2 Theobroma umbraticum
TTCCGTTTTACGCGGGCCTCGCCGTGGGGAAATACTTATGGTTCAATTATAGTTCTAAAGATCGTGATCGATACTGCGAGATGATATTGAGTTGGGTGCAAGATCAACCGTACTGGAACCGTTCCGACGGCTGGGATCATTTCATGACAATGGGGCGCATCACATGGGATTTCCGGCGGTCCAAAAACGAAGAATGGGGCTCCAGATGTATTTACATGCCAGGTATGAGACATATCACGCGCCTTTTGATTGAACGAAACCCCTGGGACTATTTCGACGTCGGTGTGCCTTACCCGACTGGATTCCATCCCAGAACGGACTCCGACGTCTTGCAATGGCAAGACTTCGTCCGTTACCGTAACCGCAAAACCCTCTTCTGCTTCGCCGGAGCGCCACGTGGCGCCGTCAAGAACGACTTCAGAAGCTTGCTGTTGAGCCATTGCAAGAACGCGTCGGGGTTATGCCGGGCCGTCAACTGTGCGGGTACCCGCTGCTCCAACGGCAGTTCCGCGATCCTCGAAACTTTTTTGGATTCCGATTTTTGCTTGCAGCCGAGAGGCGACAGTTTCACCCGCAGGTCAATTTTTGACTGCATGGTGGCCGGTTCAATCCCGGTTTTTTTCTGGCATCGAACGGCTTACCTTCAGTACCAGTGGTTTTTACCGAGTGATCCAAAGAGTTATTCCGTTTTTATCCGCCGTAACGAGGTAAAAAACGGGACATCTCTTAAAAGCGTGCTTGAAAGTTACACTAGAGAAGAGGTGAAAATAATGAGGGAGAAAGTGATCGAATATATTCCTAAGTTAGTATATGCAGAACCTCAAAATGGTTTGGAGAGTATAAAGGATGCGTTTGATGTTGCCATTGATGGAGTATTAAATAGAATTAAGGAGCAAGAGCAGCCAGGATACAAGTGGAAATGATTTACAAGGTTAGGGTAAAAAAGAATGGACAAAATAGGATTATACCCAGAATAAAGGTTTTCAGAATAGAATTTCTTTTTATTTTTTTAATTTTTATAGAATGTGATAGAGGCATGTCTATTCTTTCCCACATTGTTGTAATTTGTATTTTTGTACGCATATATAATAATAATAACAACAACATAGTGGTATTTCTCTTATTCTTTTTATGGGATGTATTGTTTATGAGTTATTGCGGATACAGCCTTTTGGTTGGAGAGAGATATGTCTGAGTTTCAGTATCATTACGGGTGCAGCGGTAGGGGAGGTTTTACAGTTGAAGCTGGGTAGTGCTTGCTGCTGGCCTTTTTTACTAGAAGGATGAGGATCGTGTAATGATGAGAAATGACCAACAGCTTTGGGGTGGTCCTGTAATCTTTGGCTGGCTGGAAGCTTAAGGAGGACTGGGCTAATACAGATGGGTGGAGTGGGACAAGCATAATAAGCAAGCAAGGCACAACTGGGATTCTTGGGAAGCATGTGTAATAGGAACTTTGTTTTTATCCCTTCTTGTGGCGATATGACATGGACAGGGTCCAGTAGGTTTGGGAAAACTGAATAAATCCTGAAGCTGCAAAAGAGTCGTGTAATTGTGATTTTGGTTCATCAATAAAATTTCATTTCGTTGCACCATTACAAATGATATATATTTAATTTATGGTGAGTTTGATTTGTTAAGGTATATCTTCTTCACAATCTTCATTGTTTATAATTTTCTGAAGTTTTTCAAGTTCCCATTTCTCTGGTTTGTTTGTTATTGGTTTGGTTTCATTCTTTCAGATGCAGTAGTCGTATAAAAACTGGTTGGATTGAGCAGTGTTGTGCAGGTGGCACAACTCGTATGCGGCAGCGGAGGCGGCAGCAGCAGCAGCACTGAAGACCCCGACTAACTGAAGTTGGAAGAGGGTGCCGTTTTTCCCAAATTGGCTTATGATTGGAATTTGTCATAATTGGGTAAAAAACAAAAGTGAAACATTTCAAAATAGCTTACTATATAATATGCACATTATTATTATTATTATATGCGATCAGGTTCTTGTTGAGATTTAAGGAAGTGTATGGTAGGTGATGCTTTTTACATAAGAATATAAGCAGCTGAACCATGTTTAATGGTGGGCCTCTCAGTCTCAGGGGAAAAAAAGGCATAAAAACAACAAGGAATCTCAGTCTTTTGTTACCTTTCTTTCTCCCAAGCCACTACGGCTCTGCTCTTCTTAAATCTACATATACATATATTGTAGGCCCCCACGAAGGAGAAAACAATTGAATTTCACAAGCTTTTCTAATTAAGTGAATACGTTAAATTACACTATCTCTGATATAGGAATCATTCTTGTTGAATCAACAAGCAATTTCCGTTTTGCTAGCGTAAGCAACAACCAACGATAAAACTAGGTGAATATAATTTATTGTCTAACAGATGGTAAGACAATGGGGAAGTACTGTGGAGTTCTGTTTAGGTCAGTTTCAACTTTCATCAGAGCTAGGTTAAGAGTAGATAAACGATAGCAACATGTAATTTTACTGATTATAACAGCTACATAAACAAATCATTTGACTCTAGAAAAGCCCAGGTGAACACTGACAATGGAGCTCCTAATCACCTAATTTCAACATTTTAATAGTTAAAAGTGATTACTAGTAAAATATATTATTGTTAGGAACAGAATAAAAAATATTTAAAAAAATCAGTTTTACATGACACGAGTCGTCGGCGACAATCAAGGTTAGAAGGTAGAAACCCTTGGACTGCATCTGAATGAATGTGATTTGGCACTTAAATTAAATTCGTTTTGCAACAGGTGGGTCTAGGTGAAATTTATTTATGTTGAATGCGACTCGCTTGTCGCTGGCTAGATATAATGCCATGACAAGTTTTTGCCCAAATAGACGGCGACTAGTGACTGACACTGCGCTGCATTTGTTGCATTAACATGTGGAATTGTCTATGAATTAATAATTCTAGGCTAGATTGGTTTAGGAGCTGTTACCTGCTCCACATTTAGAGGATTAGGGGCAAAAGAATGCCTTTCCAACCATACTAGAGATCGATTATCGGCTGGCTGTGAACACAAAATTCGACACGTAAGCTAATAACATGGGCCCCAATCTCGATGAGATGGAAGGGATTGGGTCCAGTACAAGCAATCTGAATTTGAACCCAAATCCGTAACCAGGAAAAATTATGTGCGTACTAGTTCGACAAATTTGTCTCATACGGAGTAGTATTTAAAATATAAGTGCTAATAAATCTCTCAACCACATCAATTCATTAAAATTTTTCTCATTTTCTTAGTAAGCTTTCGGGTTTTCTTTTTACGTTAATTTTTATATTTAACAGAAAACAAGGATTTGTATATGATTTTATGAAATAATGATATATTTACTTATTATTAAATCAAATGTTAATTCTGTTCGTATACTTTATGGTTTACAAATCTATCAAATAAGGGTTCTTCATTTAAAAGTAAAGTTTTTAAAAGTAAAAGCAAACATTTTGACAACATTGTGGATAGCAAATCATTTAATTGTGTCTAATTAATTTTGATAAATGAAATCATGTAGGCATAAGTGGAAAAATTAGATGGTAATCTTTTAAGTTTGAAGGCAATTGTAGATAGTATTTAAATATTACTATTTATTGTTGTTTTGGTTGATTTCTTTCTACATATGTTGGTAAGATGATAAATTATATTCAATGTGTTCCATATAAATTTAGCTAGATTTAGAAAAGGCTTTGAGATTAAATTTCGCTAGGTTTCCTATTACAAACAATAAGAAAAATACTAAAATTTTAAAAACAAATCGATATTTTGAAAGATCTTGATACAGAGATAAAGCATAAAAAATTTTAAATAATTTGAATATGTTTTGATGTTTTAATCAAATAAAGACTTTTATTGAAAATTCAGATAAAATTCACTGTGTAATATATATTGATCAAATTTTGTGCATAGAAGTTATTTTTAATTAATTTCTTACATATTATTAATTTTTGCATTAAATTATATTAAATTATTGGTTTTAATTTGAAATTTTAATTTTTAATAAATCAATTTTAAAGAAGAACCTGAGGAACTTATGACCTCCATCTCCTGGCTCGATACTCTCCTCCATGACCATTCCTGAACAGAAAAAGTACGGACAGACGCTGACAATTCTTATGAAACATTTTTTTTTCTTTAGTAATCGTTTTGAGTATGCCAATTTTCTTTTATTTTTTGTGAACAACAATTTTCTCAATTATTCAAAATTTCGATTTGGTTTCTTTGTCCAATTACTGATGAATAGACACTTCATAGTAGCATGTTATGGGATAGGATGCTAATAATTGAATGGTTTGGATACACTTCCTTCATTAAATGGTTCTTTCTTTCTTTTTCTCTCAAAACACTCAAATCAAGCAAATCTCTGCAAAGAGCAATTGAAAAATATATACCTGTTGCAGAAGAACTAGGTTTTAAGTTTCAATCCACTGATGTATTCCGACAACGACCGGCCATGCATGATGCACCAAAAAAGACCACGAACTCCTGAGCAGACAGAACCCCAAACCCTTTACCTCTCAATTAACAGCCAAGTGGTTCGTCCTAACCATTATCACATTATTCTTCCTCTTGCAAGTATTTTTCATCCTTTTCTCTTCATCCCTCCCCTTCTCCTTCGCCCTCCATCAACATCTCCTCCAACTCCTCCTCCATTGACGATCCATGTCAAGACGGTAAAGTTTATGTCTATGATCTTCCACCTATATTTAACAAGAACTTGTTACTAGACTGTGATAATTTAAACCCTTGGACGTCCCTTTGCGATGCGGTAAAGAACAAGGGACTTGGCCGGAGAGCCACTGAGCTGGGCTCCATCTTACCAAAGGGTCTGGTCCCCGCGTGGCATTGGACTGACCAGTTTATTTTGGAAGTTATTTTTCATAACAGGGTTCTCAAGCACAAGTGTAGAACATTGGAACCGGAATCTGCTACAGCCTTTTACATACCCTTTTATGGTGGACTTGCGGTGGGTAAGTATCTTTGGTTCAATCACAGCGCCAAAGCCCGCGATGATGATTGTGAGAGGCTATTGAGCTTTGTCCAGGATCAACCCTACTGGAAAAGATGGAATGGGCGAGATCATTTCATCACGTTGGGACGCATCACGTGGGATTTTCGACGGCCTTCTTATAATGATTGGGGTTCCAGCTTCTTCAACATGCCAACCATGCAGAATATTACTCGTCTCTTGATCAAGAAAAACCCCTGGGACTACTGTGACATAGGCGTTCCTTACCCTACTGGATTCCACCCAAGATCAGACTCTGATATGTTACAGTGGCAAAACTATGTTCGTAGACAGAACCGCGAAAAACTCTTCTGTTTTGCCGGCGGGACACTGCGGTAAATCAAGAACGATTTCCGCTGAATCTTACTTAGTCACTGTCAGAACGAGTCGGGCTCGTGCCAAGTTATAGACTGCGCTGGGTCTCGTTGCGCCAGTGGTAAGGGTAACACAGCGGTTCTTAAGGCCTTTTTGGGCTCTGATTTTTGCTTGCAACCAAGAGGTGATAGCTATACGAGGAGGTCTGTTTTTGACTGCATGGTGGCCGGTTCGATCCCGGTATTTTTCCGGAAACGAACCGCTTATGATCAATACGAGTGGTTCTTACCTAGTGAAACCGAGAGTTACTCTGTTTATATAGACCATGAAAAGGTGAAAATGGGTACTTCGATTAAGGGTGTGCTTGAGAAGTATAGCAGAGAAGCAGTGAGGAGAATGAGGGAAAAGGTGATTGAGTATATACCAAAGCTTGTTTATGCAAAACCTGAAATGGGCTTGGAGAGTACAGAAGATGCATTTGACGTTGCTCTTGAAAGGGTGTTGAGAAGATCAAGGGGAAGCGGAATTAAAAGATGATGTTAATTTCAATTTTTTGATTCGTTTTCTTGTACTGTTATATTGCTGGATCAACATATATTCAAAAGCGAGTAGGAAAACTTTGTTACTAGGAGTCAAGAGAACCTGTTCTCTTCTAGCTTTAACAGGCTGTGCATCTGTTTTGGCTGGGATCTGGAAATATATATTTGCGAACGACAAAACAGAGTACTTTCCGTTCTGTTTTTCTGAAGTTGGGGATAAGGGAGTGGAGTTTGGGCTACGTTCTTCTGCTCTTGAATGCTTTCTTTGGGTCAACGTGCTGTACTTATCATCCTTGTTGGCCACAATTTGTAAAGATTCGTTATAGCCCAACCTCACTCGCGAATAGAAGGTGCAACCCAGCTGCCACGATTTGTCCAGGCTTGCCTTCATTTATCTCACCTGGGTGGCATCAGGGCCTAATCTTGAGACAAAACAGCCCATCTTGAGATGAGAACAACGTGCGTAAATGATGTCAAACTCAAATGCTGACTTCACATCAATGCACCTGTACGAAAAGACAAAATAGTTGTCTTTTGAAAGTTCACCTTTGATCAGGCCGGCCCTTTTTTATTTTTATTTTTTAAACTTCATCAAGGAAACTGCATCTGCCCTTTTTATTATCTCTTTCACTTGAAATAATACTGCCGCATTGTTGTTTTGGATAATTACTTATAATAAAAGCAAAACTTGAAAGTTTTAATTTTTATTGAATAAAAAATTAGGGAATTAAAAAACATTAAGTCATATACAATGATTTCATCTAAATTGTTGGTTGTTCACAATAATAAAATTTTAAAAATTTTAAAAATATTTGTTATTTTTTACTGAAAACATGAAAATAAAATCTAAAAACAGAATATGTTATTTCACACAAAAATAATGTTTTAAATAATTTATGAATTATTCAAAAAAAATTAAATAAAATTTTATTTTTATTATATTTAATTAAATTTATATATTTTTATTTTTATTAAATAAATTTTTATAATTAATAATTAATTAATTATGATTAATTAAATGTTATTTGTTAATTTTTATATACGTGATTGATGTGAATAATAAAAATATTATTTAATCATATTATACTATATTTTGAAATGTTTGTTAATATTATATAATATAAAATAATAAATAATATTTAATTTAAATTTTTTAAATAATTTATAAATTTTTTAAATATTAAAAAAAGGTTGTAAGAGAAAAAACATTAGTAGATGCGGCCGGCACCACAAACTGAAGCTAATCCACATATTTGGAGTTCTGGAAAGGACTTAAAAATACACTAACATGCAAAGCTGAAAGACAGGTTTGCCCTTTTCTACGACAATCCTTCCATTTGTTTTACATTCATAAATGTGCTCTCTTGTTACTTTTCCGTTTCCCCTCTCCATTTTCATCCATTATCCATCTTTCTACTTCTTTTTCTCCAGCAAAGGAAGGGTGTTTTTTTTTTTTTAAAGCGAACATGAGTAAAACAGCCTTTGTTTTACTCTATTTTGGCTGCATATTCATCGTCTGTGAAGCCGAATCGATCAGTCAGAAGCCTCAAGCGTTTGAGTCCTTCAACGTCAGTTATATACAGGTATCGTTACCAACAACAACCCCTGTCAATAAAATTCTGGTATTTATTTGATTAATTTTGTTCTTATAAATGAAGTGTCTTTTTCCCCACATTTCTTATGACAACCAAAAAAAAAATGAGAAAAGAATTTAGGGAGCTGTTCTTACTCGGTTGTTATTTCAACGAGCTGTTCCTCAACTAGTTACACTCGAGATCAGATCAGTATCGCTTTTGGGGATGCTTATGGTAATCAGGTTCGTCTTCTTTGGTCCCACTTCACGTTAATTTTTCAGTGGCATCGTTTTTCCCGTTTTAGCTTTTCAGATAATCTGTTGCTATAGAAATTGAATTTACTTGCTAGTGCTTTTCATGTTACTGTGAATTAAGATGTCTCTTTTTCCCTTTTTTTTTTTTATTAAATTTCAAGTTAGACATAGACAAATTGGCTGAAGAAAGTAATTCTGGGGTGATAGTTACTTCAGGAGAAAAATTACAGTTTAATTAATATCTGCAACAATGAAACGAATTAAACCATCGGTAAAAATTCCAAGGAATAACTTTAAGTGGATCAAAGATCACAAATTTCCGTGCAATTTGTTTTGTTTTTCATCTGCTTAGGTTGATGTTGTAGGCTTACAGCAATATTCATAGCTTGCTTTTGGCCAATGGGAATTTGCATTTTTGGATAAAAAAAGGGGAAAACGTTGTGTACCAAATATCATAAATTTTTTGATTAAGAATCCATGGCTCAAGGTTAATCAGTCTGCGGGTGAATAAATGTTGCAGAGGGATGAATTAGGCAAGGATAATAATTGTATTCATAATATAATAGATTATGGTCTTGTTTAAGAACAGAACATATGTTATGTCTTAGATCAAATTCAAACATGTTTTTGCACCTCAAAAATATGAAAAGGCATTCACCCTGGAGGTTTATTTGTTATTACCATACAAATTAATGTGTAAAACCATCTTCACAATTTGGTACTTGAGATGCTGTACAATGTATTAAATTTTTACGACATATATGAAACTGATATGTTGAAGAAGGTATTGATTGTAGGTATTTGTGATTGTTTTCCCTGATAATCAGATATATGCACCGAGGTTGGATGATCCATCCACTAGGACATTTGAACAATGTTCTTCAGATACATTTGAGATATACGGACCATGTGCATATCAGATCTGCTATGTTTATCTCTATCGATCTGGACCCGATGGTTGGAAGCCTGAGAGTGTGAAGATTTATGGTTATAATTCGAGGGCTGTTACTTTTTACTATGACACCTTCATTCCTGGTGACATTTGGTATGGATTTAATTATTGCAACAGTGCTTCTTCTTCGCATCGACAGATTGGTCAGAGATCGTTCTCATTTGTGATTCTTTTGTTTGCTTTCTGTGCACTCTTATGAGTATGTGTCTGCAAAGTCTGTAATACCCATGTTACGAAAGATTGTAGGATGTGATTTGAAGTATAGACATTGTTTCTCTCTCAAGGATGCTGTTCGGTGTTAATAACAAACTCTTGCACTGCAATTCATGCTGGTTAAGAACGCTAGACTGTTGCATGTTGGTAGTTGTGCTGCATTATGCTGTTCGGTGTAAATACTAACTCTTGCACTGCAATTCATGCTGATTAAGAACACTGGACTGTTGCATGTTGGTAGTCGGACTGCATCTTTATTTCACTGCAATTTTGGGAGGACAGTGATCCCCTTCTGGTCGGAAAGGGTGGTGCTGGTTGGATATTAATCTTTTCAAAACTGTATGGTTCTCTGACATGTTAAGAAAGAGCATGTGACAGAGTATTCCAATTAGTGTGTATGAGGAGGCACAATATTAGCCACTCCATGGCCCAGAACTGTGGTATTTGGAGACAGTAAATGAATCTTGAATCCAAGAGCTTCAGAGTGCACTCTCCATGCATATTTTGGATTGTTGCAGCTACCGCTTGCGCCAGGAATGATGCCAAGTAAGTTGATCAAAGAACGATGAGGACTTGACAATTTATATTTATTCATTGGAGCTAGGGAAAGCTCGAGGGGTAAAACATCTGCTGATGCTTTCCTAACAAGGTTGGTTGCTCTGCGTAAGCACGTAATGGAGTTAAAAGGAGCTTAATTTACATTTTCTTTTTCCTTGGTGCATAAAGTTTTATTAACAATTAACTTAACATGCGGTTATCCAAACTATTCTCTTCAAACACTGACCATGAGCAAAGGGTTGCAATGGAGATATTACACTTCTTTTTTAACCATTAGCTACGGTCAATTGTTTCTTCTAATATAATTGATATGCATGTATTGATCAAATGAAAGCGATTATTCAAGACCATTGCATTGTGATCACCTATTTGTTAGAGATGATTTAGCATTTAACAGTCACATTAGTTGTAAAAGAATTTGCAAATCCATCACCGGAACGAGTGTTTTCAAAGTAGAGATGTTCGTAGTCCTAGCCTCAATTTATGTATGGGCCTTCGGGAGATAGGCATACTTATTTATGGGCTCAAAAATTTAAAATATTCACATTAATATATATTATATTAATATTATTGGTTATGTTTAATTAATTTGAATAAAAATACATTACTTATAAAATAATAATAAAAAAAACGGAATCGTTTTGGACTGAACTCAAGAAAATACTGCAGCCCAAACCTGATTAGAAATGGGTTGGGCTTTTTTAGGCTTTAATGGGCTGCAAATAGCCGATGGAGAATCCGTTAGGCTAGCTCTGCGGCCCTCACTGCTTCGGTTAATGGTGCCTTGTGCTTCGAAGCTGTACGCCAGACATTTTTTTTATAAGCGTTTGAACGGCTTATTCCATTAGTCAAAGGCGGTCCAATCTAACGGCAACATCTATATCCTAAATAGGGTTTCAAAATCGAACGGCCGAAATCGAGTCCACCGCTAAAACTATAAAACTGCAAACCCTAGCTTCTTTGGCCTCCCTCTTTCCCTCCTGCTCCTGCGTTCACTGCCACATACTTTTAGCAGCAGGAGAAGAAACTCTTTCTCTGTTACTTCCCCTCACACTTCTAAATTTCTATTTAAAGCTTTTGAGTTGTTAGTTTGTAAAATATCTAATCTAATGCCTTCTTTAGCTTTATCTGATCTCAAAGAAAAGAAAGAAGAGAAAAAGATGAAGAAGAAGATTGCTCTCGAAACTCCAGAAACCGAGAAGAAGATGAAGAAGCTGAAGGAGCCGAGGCTAAAAGAAGAGGACAATGATTCGGAGTTGAAGAAGAGTAGGAAGAAGCGAAAGGCTTTGGAGCTCCAGTTGGAAGAGGAGGAGAGGAGCGAGACGAGCTCGGAGCTTGTTGAGCCGGTGAATGGGAAGGAGAATAAGAAGAGAAAGAAATCGAAGGTGGAGGAAGAGGAAGAGGAAGATGAAGGGAAAAGTGAGGATCCAAATGCTATTTCGAGGTTTCGGATTTCGGAAGCAGTTAGAGAGAAGCTGAAGTCGAAGGGGATTGAGTCGTTGTTTCCGATTCAGGCCATGACTTTTGATATTATTCTTGATGGCACTGACTTGGTTGGGCGTGCCAGAACGGGTCAGGTATAGTCTTTTTTTTTTTGTTCTTTTTTATCTTTAAATATGCGTGCACTTCAATTATTGGCTGCTAACGTTAGATAGAATTTTACCGTTGGATATGTATTTAGTTTAATAAGGAACAAGGATTTTATTGTGAATGTTGAAGATTTTTATGTGATAAATTGTGCTGCTATTTAAGTGATTATCAACTCCATAATTTTGAGAATGCTTCGCATTGCCTGGAATGTATGGTGGTATTCTCTGTTTGCTTAATCTTGAAGTTTGAACTATGATTAATGCATTATGATTGTGTAGCTTAGTTGACGGACAGAAATTGGTTAACTTAATTCAAACCATTATTGTGTGACTGTTTCTGGAAGTTCTCTTCTTAAATATCTCCTTAGCCTTGTTTGCAATTGTGCAGGGTAAGACACTGGCCTTTGTGTTGCCTATATTGGAGTCTTTAACAAATGGCCCCGCAAAAGCATCAAGGAAGACTGGATATGGCAGGGCACCTAGTGTACTGGTACTTTTACCAACCAGGGAATTGGCTAAACAGGTGTAGCACTATGGACCTTATTCTCTAGACTTGAGACATTTTGATAGTGCCCTTCTTTTTGTATGTGAAGTTTATGATAATTAACCTTTTGTTTCTAGGTATTTGATGACTTTGAAGTTTATGGTGAGGTGTTGGGGTTGACATCATGCTGTTTATACGGAGGAGCTCCTTACCACACCCAAGAGATGAAATTGAAGAGAGGGGTTGATATAGTTGTTGGGACGCCTGGACGTGTAAAGGTAACTTTTTCTTATTATTAATTCAAGCTGTTTAGCTAGTTTTAGAGATTTCATTAAATTCTATACATTTTTTTAATACTTCTATTATCTGATATTTGGTGTCCTCTTGCAAATGTTGCAGGACCACATAGAGAGGAGGAATATTGACTTAGGCTCATTGCAATTTAGAGTTCTTGATGAGGCAGATGAAATGTTGAGAATGGGATTTGTTGATGATGTTGAACTGATATTAGGTATGTATTTTTGTGTATGCTATATTTTTTTGGGTGGTGGTTGGATAGTATATTTTTTTCATATGAATGTTAGAGAAGTAAAATACCTTACAATGTTGTGTGCAGGAACACCTGTGCCTTTATACCAATTATTTGATACCATTGACCCCTATGTGCATAACTCTTCTTTTTAATTTGCTTATGATATTTTAATTTTCAGGTAAGGTAGAGGATGCAGGTAAAGTTCAGACGCTTCTCTTTAGTGCTACATTGCCAGTCTGGGTGAAGGGTGTATGTTTCTTAACTATTTTCTTGCATTGAAGTATTTCTATTAGCTCCAAGATCTTCTACATCTACAAGAACTCAAATTGAAAATGTAAAATTGGATATTGCTTTTCTTTGTTTACCTATCTGATTGAAAAAATTTTTCATCGCCAGATTGCTGCAAGGTTTCTTAAAACAAGTAAGAAAACTGTTGATCTTGTTGGTAATGAGAAGATGAAGGCCAGTACCAACGTTAGGCATATTGTCTTACCCTGTTCTAAGTCGGCAAGGTCCCAGCTGATCCCAGATATTATTCGTTGTTATAGCAGGTTTGGTATTTTAGTTTTAAAATAACTGTTGTTGCTACAATTTAGATTTCCTTTCAATAATTTGGCTGAGTTATTTTCTTCATTCTTTCTTGTGGGATGGATATGATTCAGTGGTGGACGGACTATTATTTTCACTGAGACAAAGGATTCTGCTTCTGAGCTCTCTGGCTTGCTGCCTGGATCTCGGGCTTTGCATGGGGACATACAGCAGGCGCAACGTGAGGTAAAGTGTTATGTAGAGTACATCATTTATCATTATTTCCCTAAAGCCAAACAAACTCTGTTGTTTTACTGGTACTCATTTAGTTATGTGCTTGTAGGTCACACTTAATGGGTTTCGGTCAGGCAAGTTCTTGACGTTAGTGGCTACAAATGTGGCAGCACGAGGATTAGATATCAATGATGTGCAGTTAATTATCCAGGTCTGTTTGGATACACTTGTTTTACAAAATTTTGTTGTTTGCTCTTGGTTCTGTTATATTTATCTATCAATAATTCTATTTCAGTGTGAGCCTCCACGTGATGTAGAAGCCTACATTCATCGGTCTGGACGTACAGGAAGAGCAGGTAAATGAAAATTTAGTTCTTCCTTTTTGTTTTGGTTGGTGAGAGTTTGATAAGATACTGAAAGAGTTATTAATATTTTAGGCAATACTGGAGTCGCCGTCATGCTTTATGATCCTAAAAGATCAAACATATCTAAGATAGAAAGAGAATCTGGTGTGAAATTTGAGCACATATCTGCGCCTCAGCCAGTTGATATTGCTAAATCTGCTGGTGTAGAAGCAGCAAAAATAATCACCCAAGTTTCTGACAGGTATATTTGCAAACAGTTTTATTTGATCTCTTCTTTGTATCTTGTTGTCATTAAATCTTAACCTCAATGAGATTGCAGTGTAATTCCTGCCTTCAAGGCTGTTGCTCTGGAGTTATTGGAAACTTCTGGTCTATCAGCAGAAGATCTACTTGCCAAAGCACTAGCCAAGGCTGCTGTGAGTTCTCTTCCTCCCCCCAGTGGATGTTCAATTCTCTTCAAATCATGAATACTCACTTTCTGGTGTTTGGGATATCAAAATAAAAATTTAACTCTCGTTTCCATTTTTTGGTTCAAAAGGCTAATTATTGCTTTATTTTTCAGGGTTACTCTGAGATAAAGAGTAGATCCCTTCTAACATCTATGGAGAACCATGTTACATTACTTCTCGACGCTGGAAAACCTATTTACACACTTTCGTAAGTTCATGAAACTTTCATTTTTTTTTTCTTTGTAATTGATATGGTTTATGTAAAGGAGATAGATATCACTAACAATTCAAGGGCTTAAAAGCAAGGAATTCTATACTCAATTTTCAAATCTCAAGATATCTCTGTCTTAATAATCTCAATAAATAGGAAGCTACTGAGAATTGCAATAAAAGATATTTATAATGTACACAATACCCTAATTGAATAACCTAAAATAAAATAACTATGAATTTGGAATGAGTTGAATCTAGGAAATACGAAATTCTAAGGATCAATTCCTAAATGATAATAAAATTCCTTTATTTTCTATCATCCTTCCCTGCATCAGTAATTAATCTAGCCTTCTGTTGTAAAAATTATTAATTTATTTGTACCTTGGTTAAAATAACTAATTAGTTTGAGGAACTTTTGGATGTGCACCATTAATTTTCAATTTTTGTTACTGAGCCATCTGAATTTGATTAGTTCTTTCTGACCACCTTTCTTATTTCATGTATTAGATTTGTTTTTGGTGTCTTAAAAAGATTCTTGCCTGAGGAGAAGGTTCAGTCAGTGCAGGGTATGACCCTTACTGCTGACGGAATGGGTGCAGTGTTTGATGTTGCAGAAGAAGATGTGGAAACATTTCTTGCTGGTAATTTTTTCTAGTTAATAGTTTAATTTTCAATTGTATAGAGGCATTTGTACTTAATATTTTTCTTTGATGCTCCTCTAACGTGCTTATTCTTCGGGTTGTTAAACATGCTAAGTGTGGTCCAGTTGTAGCACCATTCACCAAACAAAATGTGTATATGTTTCTCTTAAGTGATGTGATTGGTGTGGCTTGGTCAAGCTTATGTTGTAAGTTCCTTTTTCAAAGGAATTGAGTTTTAGATTTTTAGTTTTCTTCCCGTGCCAAAGTATTTGTTGTACTGGTCTTCTTGAATGTTGGGATTCTTTGTTTCTGGTTGGTAACCATAGGTATAAGTTTAACACACCTTTTCTTTCCTTCTGGTTCCAGGTGCTGAAAATGCAGCTAATGTTAGCTTAGAGGTGTTGAAGAAAGAATTGCCACGTCTACAAGAGAGAGACCAGTCAAGGGGGAGATCTGGTGGTGGACGGGGTGCTTTTGGTGATAGAAATGGTGGTGGTGGTGGTAGGTACTCTGGAGGTGGTAGTAGGTTCTCTGGAGGCAAAGGTGGCCGAGGTGGATTTTCTGATAGAAGGTTTTCTAATGGTTCAAGTGGTGGGCGAGGCCGCTACAACAGCAAGAAATGGTGAGGGTCCTGAAGACGGAAGAAACTATTCTATATGAGCCCAATGGCTTTTTCATTTTGTTTTTGTGTGCTAATCTGTAGGTTCGTTTTTTTTTTTAATTTTTTTTCCTTATATGATGAAGTGTATCTGCTCTGGGGGTTTTGCCTTCCTCCCCGTGTTTCTTACTCGTTACTGAAAATGTAAGAAAAAAATTACATTTGAATATGTATTCTTTGCTCGCAACCAGAACAGAGGAAAAAGAATATAGAATATCCAAATTATGGCTTATCCCATAATTGCATTTAAACAATTATTAATGCCATGGAATTTTCTAGTATTATCAAAGGCATGTTATTCTCGATTTTCTTGTCAAAATTTTATTCTAAAGCTCAATATATTATCTTATTCATGTAAATTGAGGTAACAGTGCCCATTACATATCCGGTGAAAGACTCTTGACCCCCTTATCATCGCAAGTAAGCGGTGAGCGGATCCACCTTACTGTCCATTACTTGAATATAATGTAACATTACTTGAATATAAATGTTACTGAAAAAAAATTATATTTTAAATTTAATTTTAAAAAATGAAATCACAAATAAAAATTATGTAATATTTAGCGTAAATGAGTGAAAATATAGATTAGATACATTAATTACCTAACTTTTTTATTTTCGTTTTTTAAAAATTTAATTACTTGACATTACAAACTGCACCGGGGTAAATGTTTCGTTCTTCCGGAGTCCAGCCAGCTCCACACCCACCCAGACCTCTTACTGTCTTTGCCTTACTTTTTTTTCACAATTTTTTATCTCCATTTTCTCTTTCTCATTTTGTTTTCCTCTTGTACTTCCATCAGCCTGCCGTTCCCTTTCTTCCTTTCCTAGAAAAAGAATTCGAAACTTTGGATGACTCGAAATCTCTGTTGAATATTTATTTTCCAACATCATGGCATGCTGCAGAAGGGCAAAGTTTGCACTCAACACCCTGCGCAATAGTTTCAGTTCAAGGCCTATTCTCAAATCTCCAATCCAAGATTCGTCTTCAATAATCTCCCAGAGCCTTGGGTCTTCGATTTCATCTGCTAACAGAGCTAAGTTTTCTGCGTTCTCTTCATATTCTTCTATTTCGCAGAGACTAGGAATTTCTAGTAATTATCAGTATAATCCGTTTTTAAATGGTGCTAAGAGATTTTACTATGTTGATCGTTACCATGTTCAACATTTTAAGCGGCGGGGTCCATTGAGGTGGTTCCAAAATCCAAGAAATGTGTTGATATTGGTCTTGGTTGGTTCAGGGGTTTTGATTACTGTATATTCTGGTAATTTAGAAACTGTTCCTTATACAAAGCGAAAGCATTTCATTCTCTTGTCCAAAGAAACGGAGAAAAGGATGGGAGAGGCTCAATTTAAGCAACTGATGGCAAATTTTAAGGGAAAGATATTGCCTCCATTACACCCAGAAAGCGTGAGAGTGAGACTGATAGCTAAAAATATTGTTGATGCACTGAAAAAGGGGTTGAGCCATGATCAAATATGGAGTGATTTGGTGTATGAATCGCCCGGGAGCTCATTTGGACATGAGAGTGGACATGAGACGATGGCAGCATTGAGTGAGAAGGAAGGGGAGTCAGGGGTGAATTGGTCCCGTGAAGATGAGATTCTTGATGATAAGTGGGTTCAGCAAAGTAGGAAGGAAAGTCAACAGAGAGGGTTGCAACCGACAACGTCTCATTTGGAAGGATTGGCTTGGGAACTTATGGTGATAAATGAACCTGTTATTAATGCATTTTGTTTGCCTGGTGGGAAGATTGTGGTGTTCACAGGATTGCTTGAGCATTTTAAAACTGATGTGGAGCTAGCAACCATAATTGCACATGAGGTATATATTGCTTATCCCTTTAGTATTGTCATTTTTTGTTGGCTGTGGGAGTGATATCTTTTCATTGTGGTTATCTGATTAGGTTGCGCATGCAGTGGCTCGACATGTAGCTGAACAAATAACAAAGAATTTATGGTTTACCATCCTACAATTGGTCCTATATCAGTTCTTTATGCCTGATCTGGTCAACACAATGTCAGCGCTTCTCTTGAGACTCCCCTTCTCTCGGAAGTAAGGTTTTTATATTTGTTCTTTTGACGAATATCTATTGAATTATATTGTATTTAAAGAGAATCAGGGTTTTATCAGGAAGAATCAAGAAACGCGAGTTATATCTGAAAATTTGTTACCATCATGTAGTTTAAGAGTAGGTGATTGCTTGGTGGAAAAATGTCTTGTGCAAGTATACATGAGCAGCATTATGGGTTTTATAGTAATATTTAAGCCAAAATTCCATAGATTTTTTCTTCAGCAGGATGTGTGTGCATATACATATTATGTGTAATTTGATGTTATAATGGGAACATCCAGTACTTTGTGACCTCTTTGTCTGTCATAATTGATGCACTCATCTGCATAAATTTCTGGATGTATTCTTCTTTTAAATATTCCAGTTTAGTTCTTCTGATGCCTGGGTGCTGCATCTGCAATTCCATTAGGTGTGATATACCACAAAAAATAACAAAGCAGAGCAATGACTCTGTGAATCCATTTAATGCCAACTAGAATCTCTTTCAGGTTTGTTAGATCCCTGTTTCCTCAATCAAATCAACTACTGTCAAATAGAATTTGAGAGTTTTGCTTCGGATGTTCATTTCTTTTGTCCTCTTTTATTATCTTCCTTGTAACATATGCATTCCCCTAGGCAGTGATATACAAGAACAGGTGGGTATCAATAAACATGTTTGATGTCACACAGGTTGCTTGAGATTAGCGCTGTACTCCTGTGTCTAGTCAAGCATACAAAATAACCGGGTTCTGAAAATAAAAATAGTATTAAATTGTTGCTAAACATATTAGAAAATGTTTTTCTGCAGATTCAGTGTTTCACATTTTGCTTAGGAGCTGTGTCTCTGCACCTTTTGTGGCTTTGAGCAAGTTAACTGTTTCTAACTTGGGTTTCCCTTATCTCTCAAATGCTAAACCTCTTGGTAACTTCCCAATAGTTCTAGTGCATGCTGTTCATGCTTCATTCACAAAAATAAAATTATCCTTTGTTTGGGAAATTTTTTGGCTGAATTTTGGTCAGTAGTCAATATTGAAATCATGTGGCCTTGTCCCCTGGGAAAAGAAGCGTCTGCTAGAAATCCATATCTAGTGACAAACTTGGATTTTTTGGAAGCATTCAGCTTTACAGAAGCATTTATGTGTTCTTGATCCAATTCTTTTATCGAAATATCTTAGGTCTTAGCTATTCACTCTGGAAACCTCTATCAATTGTTGAGGTGTGCCTGATACAGAATAGGTTAATAGGTGACCACTCCTCTAAAAGGATTGTTCCAAGTTTGGATTCTTTCTCCCCTACTCGATTATGGAAAATGATGTGCTTTCGCACATTTGCCAATGTATCCTGGATTTTCTCCTATTTGACATGAACAAATATTTTTAGGTGCAGTTTAATTGCACTCAAA
>NW_018397261.1:5676626-5690339 GCF_002168275.2 Theobroma umbraticum
TAGGCTGTAGCATTCATGGGAAAACCATTAAATTTGGATGGTTTCGCGACCTTTATGTTCAAAATTCGTTGGTTAATTTTTATTCCGAATGTGGGTTCTTGAAGAGTGCTAGGAAGTTGTTTGATGAAATGCTGAACAGGGATGTTGTTTCTTGGAATTCGATGATTATTGGGTACTTGAGAGGTGGGAATCTTGATATGGCATTAAAATTGTTTAGAATCATGGGGAACAGGAATATTATCACTTGGAATTCGATGATAACGGGTCTTGTTCAGGGTGGCTTGGGAAAAGAGGCCTTGCAACTGTTCCATGAAATGCAGAATTTAAGTCATGATAACGTTAAACCAGATAAAATTACAATGGCTAGTGTACTTTCAGCTTGTGCTTACGTTGGTGCAATTGATCATGGGAAATGGATCCATAGTTACTTGAGGAGAAGAGGTGTTGAATGTGATCTGGTAGTTGGAACAGCATTGATTGACATGTACGGTAAATGTGGTAGTGTGGAGAGGGCATACGAGGTCTTTAAAGAGATGCCTAGAAGGGATACCTTGGCATGGACTGCTATGATTTCTGCATTTGCACTTCATGGGTATAGCAAGGAGGCTTTTGACACTTTTGAAGAGATGGAAGCCGTGGGAGTGAAGCCTAACCACGTCACATTTGTTAGTTTGTTGTCAGCTTGTGTTCATTCTGGCTTGGTAGAGAAAGGTCGCCGGTGTTTTGATATGATGAGGCGTGTTTATTCTATAGAACCGCAGCTTCACCACTATGCTTGCATGGTTGATGTTCTCAGTCGAGCAGCGTTATTTGAAGAGGTAGAAAATCTTGTAAGAAGTATGCCAATGGAGCCAGATGTGTTTGTTTGGGGCGCGTTACTTGGAGGCTGTCAGATTCATGGAAATATAGAACTAGGAGAAAGGGTAGCACAATATTTGATTGATTTGGAACCGATTAACCATGCTTTTTATATTAACTTGTGTGATATATATGCCAAGGCTGGTAGATTTGATGATGTAAAGAGAATCAGAGCCTTAATGAAAGAAAGAGGTATCAGAAAAGAAGTTGCAGGCTGTAGCATGATTGAAGTTGATGGCTTCGTTCTTGAATTCTCAATTAAAGGGTGGCCTGAGCTCGTGATGGACGAGATAGTGGTGATCTTAAATTTATTGAAGAATGAGATTAAGGGTGAAGGTTCCGTTCATTACTGTGATGGGATACTGTTGGATGCACAAAATTGATGAGGTCGTACCTATTAGTATTTGGCTTTTCTCTACTTTACACGGTTCAAAAGAAGAAATGGAACTAAGATTTGTGGGCGGCAATACCGTTCAAGGGTACAAAGGCAACCATTATCATAAAAAGAGCCAGAGAATTACTTGACAGAGGTAAAGTTCCCTCTTGATAAAAATTTTAAATTGACAAAATAGACTATTAGGTTTTCCCACAGTTAGTTGCTAATCTATTCTGTAAACTGAATCTTTTCTTTTTCTGTTTCAGGCAAATGACTCTATCTTTTTCTTTTTTTTTTTGAAAGAAAAGTGTTGCATAGCTTAGCTTGTTGCTGCAAGTGAAGGGATTTCCCGGATTCTTTAAAGAAATGAAATCATCATTGTATAATGCCTGGAAAACTACTGTT
This sequence comes from Theobroma umbraticum, assembly GCF_002168275.2. Lineage (NCBI taxonomy): Eukaryota > Viridiplantae > Streptophyta > Magnoliopsida > Malvales > Malvaceae > Theobroma > Theobroma umbraticum. The sequence goes on from NW_018397261.1 coordinate 5,678,266, forward strand.
TATGTGTTTCAGATTATAAGACCATATTATCAACATGGACAAGATAGCGGATTAGAAGTCAAAATCCTTGCAAGGTTGGGACCACATGAGATTAAAAATTTGTGATTGACCACTATCTCCGTTCTATATCATGCGCTTTTATTAAAAAATGGCTAATGAGATATTGCCATAATAATTCCTGATTAAATATGCAGATGACCCGATAAGAACGATAGGACGGCACCATTCATTTTGTAGACTTGTTCTCTGATGCAAAAGTCAGATGCCAAACTCTCATCAGGCTATCTAGAAATATATCAAAAAAGATTATTTACTTCTGAGCTTTTTTCTCCCCGACCCAACCATGGGCGCTTTCTTTCTTTCTTCTGCCATCATCTTACTTCTCATTGCCCTTTTCATTTTAAACCCTTTTGTTCTAGCTCTGGTTGGAGCGTTGACTTTGGTTCTGATAATATTTACGGCTTTATTCTTATTACTTCATGTTACAGAATTGATCGCCAAGGACAAACGGCCACCCGTGGCTGGTCTAATGTTGAATCAGGTCGTGCACTTTAATGGACTTTTTGATTACCAAACATCCCTTGCTAAGAAGCACAGCACTTACCGACTGATTATGCCATTGCAAAGTGAGATTTATACTGCTGATCCAGTTAATATCGAACATATACTAAAAACCAATTTCCCTAATTATGGACGGGTATGAATGTTTTGCGTTATCCTTTTAAGCTTTATTATCTTTCTTTTTATTGGCATTAAATTTGGGCGTTGTGGCAGTACAGGGTGCCCATGCTGAGATACTGAGAGATCTCTTTGGTGATGGTATCTTTGCAGTAGATGGAGAGAAATGGCGCCATCAACGGAAGCTTGCAAGCCATGAGTTTTCAACCAAAGTTTTGAGAGAATATAGTACTGCTGTGTTTCAGGATAATGCTGCAAAATTGGTTTCAAAAGTTTCTATTATGGGAGCAGCTAGGCATGCTATGGATTTGCAGGTTCCTGATCTTGCTTGTAACTTTAATACGCTACAAACTTTGGTAGAATTAACTTTTTAAATAAATTTTCAGACTATTAGATCAAGCACTTACCTGGCACAAGAGAATTTTGATAATCATTCTTGAGATAATACTTTCTTTTGGGGTCTCTTGGAGATTGAAAAAGACTTGTATCGGATTCTAAGTTTAAGCATTATATTTTGTTTATATCCTTCCCTTGAGAAAAGAGAGAGAGAAAAAGTTAAGAGGGGGAATGGGGAAAAAAATTAAGGGGTTTTAGCAGTAATTCTTTCTTAATTGGTGTTAGTCACAGCATAAGGATTTAGGTCTACAATTGATCTTCTTTCAGTTACTTCTCTTAAATTTTAATACATTTTTTGCAGGATATGTTTATGAAATCAACTTTGGATTCAATTTTCAAGGTGGGATTTGGAGTTGAGTTGAATGCATTGTCTGGCTCAGATGAGTTTGGAAACCAATTCACCAAGGCTTTCGATGATTCCAATGTTATTGTGTATTGGAGATATGTTGATCCGTTCTGGAAAGTTAAAAGGTTGCTTAATATAGGATTGGAAGCCGCTCTTAAAAGAAATGTCAAAATCATTGATGACTTCATTTTTGAATTGGTTCGATGTAAAAGGGAGCAGATGAAAAATGAAAAGCTTGTGGTTAGTAAATTCCACCATTAATTAGTACTTATGAAACTTTTGTTTCTTGAGTATTTAATTTGTCAATTGTTTCCCGATGAGCAGAGAGATAGAGAAGATATATTGTCAAGGTTTTTGATGGAGAGCGAGAAGGATCCTGAGAACATGACTGATCAATATTTGAGAGATATTATTCTCAACTTCATGATAGCAGGCAAAGATACATCAGCAAATACACTCACTTGGTTCTTTTATATGCTTTGCAAGCATCCCCTTGTTCAGAAGAAGGTTGTACAGGAAGTCATAGAATCAACTCAAGCTGAGGATAAACTATGTGCTGATGAATTTTCCAGGTTGATGACGGAGCAAGCTCTAGGCAGAATGCAGTATCTTCATGCGGCATTAACTGAAACTCTTCGACTCTATCCAGCTGTTCCAACGGTAACATTTGGTTTCTCTTTCTATTTTCTGTGGAAAATGTAACTTGATGTTATTTTCCAGTAAAGCACATAAACATAGTGAAGTCATCTGTGATTATGTATTTTCTCAGAGCCATTGGCTTAATGCTGCTTTCATGACTGTGAGTTCAACCCATTATAGTGTGGTTGAAAACAGGCAGTACTCTGTATGTCTCTACAAAAAAGAAATCATCTTCTTTATTCCTGATGCAGGATGGGAAGTGTGCAGCAGAGGATGATGTTCTCCCTGATGGTTTTAAAGTAAAGAAAGGAGATGGGGTAAGTTACATGGCTTATGCCATGGGAAGAATGACATATATATGGGGAGAGGATGCTGATGAATATCGGCCTGAAAGATGGCTTGAGAATGGCATTTTTCAACCAGAGAGTCCTTTTAAGTTCACCGCATTCCAGGTAACATTTTTGCTCTAACCTTGTGTGAAGAGAATTTCTTGATATTCTCTATTTAATTTAATTGAGCTGTGATTTATCCCAAGGCCGGGCCTCGCGTCTGTCTCGGGAAGGAATTTGCATACAGGCAAATGAAAATCTTGGCAGCTGTTCTCCTCTATTTCTTCCAATTCAGACTCGTGGATGAGACGAAGGAGGCTACATATCGGACCATGTTCACACTTCACATGGCTGAAGGGCTCAATGCGTATGCATTTCCCAGGACGTAACCATGGACTGGAAAATGTTTGTTTGACACTTCTTCTTCGCTTTATGTTGCCAAATATATTTTTATTGGTCAAATTATGCAAGTAGTCCAATACTTTATCAAAGTGATAGATTTAGCCATCTATAAATTAATTTATAAAAATTAAATTTTTATATTTTTAAAAATTGATAATATCAGTTTATTATGTTAAAAATTTTCTGTTATCTATAATGATATGATGTTTGTTAGGTTGACATGTTATTTTTTTTTTTTCATGTGACATTGAATTTAATGATATGATAATGATAATATAACATTTCATGAATGATGCAATAATAGTGCTAATATGACGTGATTAAGCATTGAGATAAACTTTATAAATGCGGACATGAATAAGTGCGGACATGAAATTATTTAATATAAATAAATAGTTTTAAATGAGATTAGAAAAGAAACAGATAAAAAAATTGAATAAATTTTTGAGATTTAAGAATATAGTGTTGTGAGATATAAAAAAATTAAATTTTATATTAAATTTATCATTTTAATGGAATAAAGAACTAATTTCATAATTTAACTTATTTTTATTGCAGTTTCCTACAAAAATATTTTAATAAACTTTTGTATGCTCGCTATAAATTATACTTGTTTTAAAACAAAAAATCCCAAGTAATCGAAACATAAGTCTCGATTCAGGGTGCAGTACTAGAAATATTTAGGTTTTGACATTTTGTAAATACTGCATTACATATAGAAAATTCAAAACCCCCTCTCCCCTCTCCCCAAAGTACATATAAAATAGTACTTAATTATCAACTTCTTTGATTAGGTTCCCAATAGATATGGGTGATTTATAATTGAAAATCTATCTCAACAGGCTCTTGGAACCATAACTCAAATGCTTAGTTAAGTTGTAATTTAATGAGGTAAATTGGTTTTTGCTAATTTTATTTTTATGCTAGTGATAAAAGTAACAAGTGACTTTATTTATAATACTCTTACTTTTACGTAATACTTTCACATAATATAGTTACGACTTATCAATATTGAATTATCAAAGTTAATTATCTGCATTGTAATCTATTGGACGTATCACAATTTTTGTTCTTACCTTAAAGTATACATTTTATTTAACAAGATTCAATCTGAAAAATATATATAATAATAATAATATTAAAATTTTTAAAAGATTGAACTAAAACAGTAGAATTGACTTACAATTTGTTGATAGATAATTTTCAAAGAAGAAGAAAGATATATATTACCAATTAATTTTTAATGTCAATAGTTTAAACACAAATAATCATTTAAAAGGATTTGACATGACCTTGCTTGTTCTTAGGAAAAAAAAAAACAAACATATCTAAATAAATTGTTTTAAAAGATTGAATAATTTCCATATACTCCAAAGTAGCATAATTGTGCAATTTATGAGAGCAATTCCAAGCAATAGTATGAAGCAGTCATAGCTCCTTAATCAGTCCATGTGAGCTAGTGATGGCAATTGGCAAATGAATTTGATTGTAACAAGGTTGAGAGTTGATAGACGAACCGCCTCTTCCATAAACGATTTATATGATCCCATTGGGCAATATCCACCCAAGGATTTTTGAATGATGTCAAGTCAGCTGTGGTAGTTCCGTTGGGCAATTTCCAGGCCCATGGCAACCAAATAAACATGGGCCTAGAGGTGCTTGGATTACAACTTGACTTTAACAAATCCGTGGGTGGATAAATAAATAATTTCATTATTTAGATAAATATTAAAAGGGGAGCAAAAATGAAAAAACTTTATATTCTTCTTAAATTGAAGAAAAAGTAAGTAGAAGTGGGTTTTAAATATAAACTCTAACCCTACTTTCAATATTAAGTTATTATTATAGCCTTATTGACACATTTTTTTTTTTATTTTACAATTTGTTTTTGTCAATTCTCTAACTGAGTTGAAATTTGCTGGTTGAAACCAGCAAATTAAACTGAAGAAACTAATAGTATGTGGCAAGTATTTGACGATTATGCCAAGGCAATTCCTATTATGACCAGTATGATTTTACAAGCTAATTAACGCTAGACCGTCTCAGGTGGAAAACATGTGCTATTATAATATTTCCATCTCCGGGTAATGCACGTTTTAGCAATATAAGAATGCGAAAAGAAAGGTAGTGGTATTTCCTTCTAGGTCATTCAATCTGCCAGCGAAATATGGATTTCCTTGGGAGCCTGAATCTGATCTGATTCTGATATTTTTTATACCTAATTTTAGTAACAAGAAGTGGAGAGACTATAGGAGTTCAAGGATCTTGATCCTGCCAGCCAAACTTTTTTTTTTTTTCTGAGAGCTTCAAGCTTGAACTGATATTCTTTTTATATTATTATTAGCTATTAATATCCATTGGTAGTAACAGTGTGTGATATGAATACCCAGATATCGCCTTATGCAGCTGATATTGATTGAGAATTTCAAATATATATATTTTTGGCTTTATGCCTTTAGCAACCTTTATTACATATGAAGACAAATAGATCAAGCAGAAAGGCGTGGGCCTGCTAACATACGGAAAGGCCAGATGCAGGTAGCTGAAAACCCTGAAAGCTTAAAAAGGCCACTTTTTTATTCGAAGACTGCTTCAGGCCTAAAATAATAATAATAAATCACTGCTTATTTGGGTTCCAGTAAGGATCAAAATGCAAGCCAATGGAAGAGATCAAAGGCAATCCCCTCGATTCCTTAACTATGATCCTCACAACACTTCCGTGAACCTCTTCTAGTCTGTGAAGCCTCTTATATCCCACTGTTGTTCCTTCCACTAGTTTCTTGCCGTCTACTAAAATTTCATGCCTTACGATCCTTTGACCAAGCCCTATTGCTTCTTGAATTCTGACCACATTGAATCTCAGCCCTTCATTTTGTACTCTGATCTCAATCCAATGTTTCTTTTTGTGACCATCATCCCTTGGTGCCCAATATGTCCAGAGATGATCACTATCCAACACATTCTCGGGACCAAAACCACCTCCCTTTCCCCCTCTTTGGCTACTAGCTTTTATGAAACATTTCTCTGCCAAATTGGTAGAAAATATGGTGTCAATTGCACTTTTAAATTGCTTTAATCTCTGAACATCTGTTTCAGATATAACCCCTGTTGAATTGGGTGGCACATTAAGTAACATGACACAATTTCTTCCCACTGAATTATAATAAATCTGTAAGAGCTCGCTTAACTTCTTTGGTGACTCTGATTTATGCCAGAACCATCCTTTTCGAATTGAAACATCACATTCTGCAGGCAACCAGTTTGTCCCTTTTGGATCACCCGTATTGAGATAACTGCATTATTGAAAAAAAGCAACTGTTAGTTGGGAAGTTCGCAACTCACATGGATGACTTTATTGATTGAAAGCTATAAAGTGCTCTAATGGGATACAGCTGCTAATCAAAGTTGTTCGGTTAACCGCTAGAACATCTACTTATGAGAGTTGAAAAAAGCTTCCCTAGCTAGCTTAAGGCGGTGCACACCTGAAGCTCATTAAAATCATGAGAGGTCAGAGATTACAAGTTCTTTAACTAATCAATGCAAGCTAAAAGTGATATGGAATATGAGAAAAGAGAAAGGGTCTATACAGTAACAGAAAATTAAATTTATATCAATCTTCAAAATATTTTCTATTCACAGCTTATTCTTTTTTATTTTCTTACTTTACTTGCAATTCAACTCCCTGTAGAGTTCAAAGTGTAGAGGTAAAATGATTATAAACTCAAGATATCTGTATACTTACTCGATAATGCTTGCATTTCCTATTGACAGGGAGGTACTATTGATGGTAGACCAGCTCGTGTTTCCGGCAAATCCACGCTCATTTCCCACCCATCTCACGTCGGGACCGGCATCAGAAAATATATTGATTGAACTCTGCAACTCTCTCACCATTGCAAACCAATCTGTGAAGTAGTAGGACATGTTCTTCGCATTTTTACCCTTTGCTCCATCAAACCATATCTCCTTCACGCTCCCATACCTTGCAAATGCGTGTGACAACAAACCAAAGTCAAGTACAATAATGATAATAAATTTAACTACCATCATTAAAAAATACTTTCCTTCTTATGGTTTTGGAATTTGGTGAAGAATAAATGGAAGATCAATAAAGTAAAAGGATATTTTTCTTTATCTTACTCGCTAAGCAGCTCTTGCAACTGAGCTAAGTAGTATTCGTTGTACTGCAAATCATGTCCGTATCTCCGATCATGGCGATCCCAGGGTGACAGGTACAATCCAGCATCAATCCCGCCATGAGCCTTGACTGCACTGACAAACTCTTGCACCACGTCCCCATGGCCATTTTTCCAAGGACTAGATATAACAGAATGATCAGTATATCTAGAAGGCCATAAGCAAAAGCCATCATGGTGTTTTGCCGTGAGAATCATGAGAGAAATCCCTGCCTCTGCAGCTGCGGTAACCCATTGCTTGGCATCGAGACCAGCAGGGTTGAATATGGCTGGGTTTTCCTTTCCCGTTCCCCATTCGGAGTCTGTGAATGTGTTGACACCGAAGTGGAGGAACATTATGAGCTCTCTTTGTTGCCATTTCAATTGGGAAAATGTAGGGAGTGGTAGGACCGGGAGCGGTGGTGTTGGGACTTGTTCGCGCCGAGCAATGGCCAAATTTGACGGTTGAAGTATTATGATTATGCACAAGGAACACCAAAACTTAGCCATAATGCTTACGGGTCCTTTTTTCTTTCCCTCCTACTTGTCTTAGTCTAATATGTTAATGATGAAGAGATACATAGATGCTTAGATGATAGGGGATGGGACCAAACAAAAAGAGGGTGTGGAAGATTCTGTGACAAAAGATAAGAAAAAGTGAAAGTAAGAAAGCTTTTTGATACAAATTTTGTTTGGTTCTCCCATTCTGAGTCTTTATTTATAACTGTTGTGAGTGAAATTGTGGACAGCATTCACGGGTTGCATTGGCCTTTCCATTTCAGGTCGTGTGAACAACACAGTGAGAATAATTAGAAAAAGGGAAAATGAGAATGAGATGGGCCGTAGTCATTTTTATTCCCTAGAGCGCTCAAACTGTACAACCCATTGAACCCATTCTCACTAAAGGCCCTACCATAGTGGACCTCATGAGGAAGCCAGCCACGAGATCGCGTCTTCGACCTGTGCGTGTCCCACGATGCTTAGCGCTGAGTTAACATTTCAAACACTATTTTAATTTATTTTTTTTAAAAAAATGTAAATTTTATGTTGCTTGTGGGCGTTTCTTTTCTTAAGAGGATATGTGAAATTTCATTTGATTTTGGACAATTAAATTAAATGAAAGCAGATATTTTCTCACCTCGTACAATCCCTACGGAATGTGCTGCATGCTCATGGACGAATTTCTACTTCTATATGATCACCACATACTTTTTGGTGAGTTTTTTACTTAATTATTAAAAAATAATTTTTAATGAGTTTTTTATTTACTTAATTATTAAAAATTAATCAAATGATTTTGATCACGTGATAAATGAATTGATATTTCATAATTAAGGTCAACTAACATAAAAACTTTTTTACAAAAGATAATCATAAATTTGAAACAGTTAAGTGATCAAAATATTAATTTTCGTAAAACCATTAATTTCAACGTAGAGAAAAGTTTCCAAACCCTATAAATATGTTTGGGTCAACAGCTAGTGTTGCCTTTTTGGGAATACCGTTGGCGAACAGTGATGGTTTTCAAAAACTATAAGACTATAGATGATACGCAGCTTTCCAATAAAGGAAAAGTGGCATTGACTTTCATCGTTTCAACTTAAATTCAACTACGCTGTAGCAGGCGGTCATGCCGGTTGCCACGGCTAATTAATGCTGCTACCGATGACAATTTATGGTTGTACAGCCAAAAAAATGAATTCTAGTTGATCATTCATTCGTGTTGGGATGGGATTTCCCATTCTTCCTCAATGGACTTTGGAGACAACTTAATTATGTATGACAGTATTACAACAGATAGTCTGCACGTTTAGGCTCGATAGGTATATTATTCAAACCGTAAGACAACCATTGGATGTAGCTACATGTGTATACAACAAGTTTATTATCAAATAAAAGTTTCTTTCAAAAAATAAAAAACATGATTTTAGCATATATATATATATAAATATATCATGCACTGTAGTGTGTGTTTGAACATATAACCAAATGAGTAGTCATAGACAGGGATGGGTCTACATATTTGAGGTTTTGGGGCTCAATTGCCTCCACTGAACATTGGAAGATTCATGGAAATTACTATAGAAAAACTAAAAATAGTATTTTTTATATACATATATATACACACTTTTGCCCCCACTAAAATTTATCAGAACTTTAAATTTGGAGCATACAAATCTTCTTGAGTTGAAAAACTTCAAACATACCTTACTGTATCAGTAAGTGAATGAAAATCAAAACCTCTTATTACTAATTATAATTACAAAAGGAAGATCCCCAGTTCAAATAATTTCCTTTCGTTCCAAAACCATGAAAGCATATCATTCAATTTGGGTATAAATGTTACTGAAAGTCCTGGGATGTATGTTAATTACAGTGCAGTTTAAACTCAGTTGGCTACTGCTACATGACATTGATACAGGTTGATCCGGCCCATTTACACTTCCATTTAAACCCTTCCCCACAAGGCAGACGAAATCCAAAAAGGGATGCAACTTAAAAATTAGGCGTCTCACCTCGTTTGGCTCTCCAGGATGGATCCTCTTCCTCTGCCCGAGCTTAAGCAAGATTCAGTTTCCAACATCATGGGCATTTTCCTCTCCACCGTGCTATCTACGCACCTTTTTTCAATCCCCCTGGAGCTACTTCCATTTTCTACTCTTGTACTTGTATTCATGTCCATCGAAGGTTTGTTTGTCTTCCACAAATGGGAACCCATTTTCCATGTCCTATTATTATTTTCCTTCCTTCTTCTATTTGTCCTCGGAGTCGGACCCTTCGCCTTCAAGCCGCCGTCAGTCTATCTTGTAGACTTCTCATGTTTCAAACCGCCAAACTGTTGTAAAGTCCCTTTCTCTCACTTCACTGAACACGCCGCCATGATTGAATCTTTTGACAGTGAAAGTGTAGAGTTCATGGCCAAAATACTCGCTTCTTCGGGACTGAGCGAGGACACATACCTTCCTCCAGCCTTACACTGCATTCCCCCGAAAACCCATCAACGAGAGTACGTTAAAGAAGCCGAAATGGTTCTCTTCCCTCTAATGGATGATCTTTTATCCAAAGCCAAACTCTCTCCTCGCGATATCGATTTACTCATCATAAACTGTAGTGGCTTTTGCCCTTCACCGTCTCTCCCCTCCATTATCGTGAACAAATACTCCATGAGAAGTGATGTGAAGAGCTATAGCCTTTCTGGTATGGGGTGCAGTGCAGGAGCTATTGGCATTGACTTGGCGCAAAATCTTCTCAAAACTAACAGGAATTCTATTGCCATTGTTCTTAGCACTGAAATCTTGTCTGCCGGTTGGTATTCGGGTCATGAAAGGTCTATGTTGCTCCTTAACTGCCTCTTCAGGATGGGCAGCGCAGCAGTCTTGCTTACAAACAAAAAAGAAGCAAGTAAATCATCGAAATACAGGCTTTTACGCACCCTGAGAACCCAAACAGCCTTTGAGGACAAAGCTTATTTGACGGTAATTCGTGAAGAAGATACTAGTGGAAAACTTGGGGTTACCATTAACAAAGATTTGCTACAAGCTGCGGGAGAAATTCTCAGGTCACACGTAACAATCCTTGGTTCGCAAATCTTGCCCTTCAAGGCAAAACTTAGGCATGCAATCTCTATCATACGAATGAAATTCATTAAGAAATCAGGGAAGGTTTACATGCCAAGTTTTAAGACTGCGATACAACATTTTTGCTTGCCAACTTCCGGAAGGGCGGTCATAAGAGAGATAGCCAAAGGGTTAAAGCTTGATGAGAGAGATATTGAAGCTGCTTTAATGACACTGCATAGGTTCGGGAACCAGTCTTCTTCTTCAATGTGGTACGAGTTAGCTTACTTGGAGGCCAAGGAACGCGTGAAGGAAGGTGACAAGGTGTGGCTGCTTGGTATGGGTACTGGACCAAAGTGTAACAGCTTCGGTTTGGAATGTGTGAGGCCCATAGTTGGGGAGTCCAAGAAGAACCCATGGAGCGATTGCATCCACCTGTATCCGATAGAGGCCGTTCCTTCAAAATCCCCAACCTGATTGTGATTTTCTTAATCCCAAACAAATTTCATGACCAATTGGCTTAAATTAAGAGGAGAAAAAAGGTTCATTCTACAATGGATAAAGTATAAAATTAATTAAGCTAAGCGTTGTCTAGGAAGAATAGGAATAAGTCTAAGTATGATTCCATTATATATATATGTATATATATATATATATGGAAATTATTACAAATTGACAATGGAAGTTAGGACTCAATCGTTGCAATTTGTGGTTATTTTGTTGGGAACAATAAAATCGCAAGCTTATATACAAATCCAACCAGTAGGAGCTATAGAAAGTATACGTGAGCAGGTGAGTTGCACGTCAGTTATTGGAATTAAATTCAACCAGATTTGGATTCGGACCATTTGTTTATACATTTGGCTAAATAAGTACGTTTGACCTTACAAAATAAGAGAAACTCGAAGGTTTTTAGGCAGCAGTGGCAAAGCTCTAAGGGTTCTCGTAGGGCCTTAGCCCCCTTGACTTTTCAAAATTAACCAGCTTGTTTGCATTCCATGACCATACTGGAGCTCATGCACGAACTGGTTTAAGTGTTGAAATTCAGTTCATTTATTGGTAAATTATGTTTAAATTTTTTCCTCCAAAATGAGGTTATGTTAATTATAAAAAAGATATAATACCAATAATTTTTTAAAATAAATTATTAAATAAATTTAAAAAATTAAAAAGTTAAAATTTTTAGTTTTTTTTAGAAGTAATTTTTTAATTAAGTCAGTTATAAAACTAATATAACTTACTAAAATTGATTAAACAGTTAAGTCAATTAAATGCAAAATTCCACCGGTTTGGTTTAATTTCTATACAAAGTCAATTAAGTCGATTAATGAAATTTTTTGACAGATTTAACTTATTACTTGCCCATACCTTTAATTGTATGTGTAGGGTCCTGTTACAAGTGGCTAAAGGTATTTATCAACGTAGTTACATTACTATTAAAAAATGGTTTTTATTAAATGCATTTTTTCTATTAAATTCAAGAAGAAATAACACATTATTTATAAAATATTTTTATAAATATCATATTAACCAATACCTATAGACACTTTTT
>NW_018397261.1:5690349-5714998 GCF_002168275.2 Theobroma umbraticum
TTTTTTCAATCATAGATTTTTATTAAGTATCAAAGAAGGGTAAAAAAGCAACCAGATTACCTGGAATGTTACTCGCAAAACAGGTGCACAAGAGGAAACAAAGTTAAATACAGGGTGTTCACATATACATCCCATCATTAAGCAAAATACTAATACACCCCTTTTAGTCTATATCTATATCTATATATATATATATATATATTATCATTTTGTAAATCAAGTTTTCATTGAATTCAAAACCTATTCATCTTGACTTGCAGTTTGATTACATTGTAACAAAAAACATGTTTAAAAAGTTAAATTCAGGTTATCAAATCTTCCTCATTCCACGTAGTATAATATTTGTGAACATTCTCAAGCTATTATTCCTGCGAGCCTTGATTAAATGAGCATCAACTACCAACTGTACACCACACATGCCCATGCAGGCATTTCATAAATTTAAACCCCATTTAAATACATCCAAGATGATAGACTCGATCAGAACACCTTGCCCCGTACTCTTATTAATTTTTGTAGGAGCTCTTTCTAAATTTAGGCAACACCCCTGTTTTCAGAAATAGGAACATTCTCCTCTCCACAATTCTATCAAAGTACCCGCATTCAACTCTTCTTCAACTACTTGGATTCTTGTCTACTTTTATTCTGGAAATATCATTTCAAGCTTTGCTTGTCCTTCAAAAATGGAGTCCCATTTTCCACTTCCTCTTGCTTTCTTGCTTCCTCCTTTTCATTCTTAAAATCTTCCTCTTGAACTTAAAGCCTTCTCCTGTCTATCTTGTGCACTTCTCATGTTTCAAACCCCCAAGTATTTCACTTCGTACGGCATGTCTCCATGATTGAATCTTTCAACAGTGAAAGTATAGAATTCATGGTCAAAATATTCGCTTCTTCGGGACTAAGCGAAGACACCTATCTTCCTCCAGCCTTACACTGCATTCCTCCTGAAGCACATCAAGAAGAATCCATTAGAGAAGCCGAAATGGTGCTCTTCCCTGTAATGGATGATCTTTTATCCAAAACCAAACTATCTCCCCGGGATATCGATGTACTCATTGTGAACTGAAGTGGTTGTTGCTTCTCTCTCCTCCCTTATCATTAACAAATACTCCATGAGAAGTGATATCAAGAGCTATAATCTCTCTGGTATGGGGTGCAGTGCAGGAGCTATTGCCGTTGATTTGGCCCAAAATCTTCTCAAAACTCGTAAGAACTCTAATGCCATTGTTCTTAGCACAGAAATCCTATCCACCGGTTGGTATTCAGGTTACGAGAAGCCTAAGTTACTCCTCAATTGCGTCTTTAGGATGGGCAGCGCCGGAATCCTGCTCAAAAACCAAAAAGAAGCGAGAAAATCATCGAAATATAAGCTTTTACAGTTTTACACAGTCTAAGAACCCAAAGAGCCTTTGACGACAAGGCTTATTTCGCGGCATACCGTGAAGAAGACTCTTGTGGAAATCTTGGGGTTAAGTTTAAGAAAGATTTACTACAAGCCGTAGGAGAAACTCTCAGGTTATACATCACAATCCTTGGTTCCCAAATCTTTCCTCTCACTTGGAAACTATGGCCTGTTGTTTCCATCATTCGAAAGAAATTCATTGACAAATCAGGGGAAATCTACATGCCAAGTTTCAAGACTGTGATACAACATTTTTGCTTGCCAACTTCAGGAAGGCAACCGATAAGAGAGGTAGCCAAAGGGTTAAAGCTTAACGCAAGGGACTTTGAAGCTGCTTTGATGACACTGCATAGGTTCGGGAACCAGTCTTCTTCTTCATGGTGGTATGAGCTAGCTTACTTAGAGGGCAAGGAGAGAGCGAAAATGCGTGATAAGGTTTGGCTTCCGGGGTTGGGCACCGGGCTTAAGTGCAGTAGCTTGGTTTGGGAGTGCTCAAGGCCCATAGTTGGGGAGTCCGAAAGAAGCCCTTGGAGCGATTGTATCCACCGCTATCCTATGCAGGCCGTTCATCAAGGTGTACAAACCGACGGTCACCATTAATTGTGTAATATTATTCTAGGCATGAAATAATTTTTTTAGAAAATAAAAATTCATGAACTTTCATTGATAATCAGGAATGAAGCATTCCTTTTCATGGAAATAGCAACAAAACGCATTCAGAAACCAAAAATATTGGAAGATGTACCTCCAATAGAAGTTGGTATATCTTTCCAATATTCCCTTACCAGACTTATCTCGTTCGAATACGCAAAATTCACTTACTTATCTTTACAATAAAAATTAAAAGAGGATTGCCCACTAAACTTTCGAAGTATAATATTGGCCATGTTTTATACAGACACAAGTCTCAATAGTTTCCGTCACAACTTTCGTAGATATTTAGCAGAAATCATCAAATTGAAGACATAAATATTAGACTTAAAGCTTAATTGGAAGTTCAAAATTTTGAGTTTTTATCAATTTAATATTAAACATTCAATTGTAAGAATTAAGAGTCAAATGTTTTCAATTCTTTATAATTAAGAGTTAAAGGTGTGAGAAATTTAACGTGTATATGACATGAACACTGACTTAAAAAAGTAAAATATAAAAAAATAATTTTATTAGATAGTTTTTTTTATTCATTCAAAATAGTTCATATTATAACGTAGTAATAATTTTTTTATCACAATGTATAATAATTAAATTTTTTAATATATCGTGTAATAATTATATTTTTTAATATGATGTATATCAATTAAAATTTAATATAACACATAATAATTATATTTTTAACATAATTTTCTATAGCCTGTAATAAACGATCTATCTATCTATCAACTTAATTTTTAATTATAAAAAAATAAAAACTATTTGATCTTTAATTATTATAATTGAAATATTTAATTTTTTATTAAAAAAAATTCAAACATTTAACTCCAATGTAAATATTTAATCTAAATATTATAATGCGATATTGAATGGCCGAAATATGGGGGGTCGTTGGAGGCTTAGCTAAACATGGTGGGGCATAGGCGTTAACAGTAAAGGAAAGAGCAATGACTGTCCCTATAAATTCAGGTACATGCATGGTTTAGCTGGGAGTTTAAGATAATGACTGCAAATGGTCAGCACGCCCGGCTGCTAAGGTACTTCCTCTAATAATTAACTTTTGACAATGAGAGGAAAAGCCAGAACATTCTTTTGACTGCAATTTATTGTTTTTTTCGGTTGATTTTATGAGCCAAAGTACGTACAGTACTAAATTTTTTTGTTTTAAGGGATAATGTGCGTACCTCAATAAAATTCATTGGAAATAAATTCCTTGGTCCTTTGTGCTTTGTGATTAAGGGTCCAAAGCCTGTGTTTTTAGCTGTAAAACCAAGCAGTAGTCATTTCTCTCTCTCTCTCTCTCCAAATCTTCTTCCGTTTATGCAAGAATCAAAACACTCATTTTTGGGCCTGGAAGTTTTGCAATAAACGAACGAACACATGTGGGCTTACTTGCTGCAGCTACTGGAGCCTTAGGCCCCCATTTATTCCAATCAGTTAATGAGAAAGAGAAAGAGAAACTCTTCACAAACTAAAAACTTGTGGTTTTTTCAGAGAAAGGGAATGGAATCAATTTTTTGAATATGGAACACTTGTATTTATCATTGATCAATACTCAAGTGCAGCTACAAATGAGTTCTTACACAACATGCAATACAGAGAACTGGTTTCGAGTTAACCGTTTTTTTGTCATGTAACATCTACATAGGGGAAGACATGGACCTATGTTGTTACGTCATTACACGCTTACAGGAAGACATGAGCTCATGAACATGACAAAAACATTCTTATTTTTCGAAAGCCCTGTGACTTGAACTTGACAAAGGACACATTGGCCTAGCCGGAGGATCAGGATCTCAGAAGTTCGAAACAATTAATGATTATGTACTAATTAATTAAGGATACTTAATTACGTGATCGTTTCATCCAAAATTAAAAGAAAATAAATAATTTGCTTTAAATCATTCAAGTCAAAATCCTAGCTATCTCTAACAGCATTTTGTGGGTGCAAGCAACAAAAACGACCACCCAAGTCTAGGGATGTCAAGTTCCTAGTGTTTCTTTCCGTTGCAGCAATTTCTTTTGTGGGGATTCCACACTCGATCTCATTTTGTTTCCTTTGTGTCAAACGTGTCTATCCACAAATTTCTTGATATACTTAATAGTAATAATTAGATTCAGATATTCCAAGTTCCAATATATAACCTATTTATTTATTAGATGCCTTGGTCTAGTCGTCTATAACAAATTTTCATGCACTATATTTGGTAAACTATTGTTTTGTTTTATTTAAATATATGCAGTTATATGCATGTGTCATGGGTGCAGCATTTGGTTTTATTATATCACACTAAACCTCGAGAGAAGAAAAAATGGAAAACTTACAACACTTCAATTTATAAGCCCAATACTTATATTTAATTTCAAAAGAAAGAAAAAAAAAAAAAGATAGATATGTGGTGATCTCATCTAACTAATTGCTTCTTATGTAAACATTATAAGGCGTTATCGTATAATCAAACGTTGAAAAATATATTTTAGTCCTTCCACTTTTTTTCATTCTCGTGATCAAATATCAATTTATTATAATTTTCGCCATTAATTAGTGATAAATACAACCGGGAGCAATGGGAAAATGATAGATGATAACATGAACAGTAGGAGAAATGGTCACGTGGTGATGACAGCAATGGGACTGATTGGATTTTCAAGTATTGAACAGCCCTCTCCACCGAGGCCCTGACCCTTTCACCTGTTAACCATATATGCATTCGACCACTCCAAATTTTTGTGTATTGATTGATTCGAAGAGGCCCCAACAGGAATTCAACGAGAGAAGATGGGAGTAATAAAGGCACTGCTGCTTTTCTCCCATCAAGATTTAGGGTTTGAAAGTTGCCGTTGCCGCTGTGATGGCTTTAAACATGGACATAAATGCTTGATATGGGGATGTTGAACAGACTGCTACCAGCACTAAATATGAGAGAGGGACTCTTCAACACCACCATTAATCACTGCTTGCTGTGGTTGTCGTTTTTACAGTTTCCGGAAAGGCATATGCACATGAGCTGAGTTACTAGTAAGACGGTATTGATGGTGCTGCTTCTTTATTTGCTCATGCTTCGTTCTGAAAAGTAAAACCATTATTATTATAAATTAGTAAGTAGTATTTTAGTGAGGGAAGACCCAAGCACTCACCTAGCCTAATTAAGTTATTGCAATTTCACCTTAATCTTTTTACGCTCTTTACTTCATTATTGAAACTATTGGATGAGGTTATGACTCACCAGAGGTTGCGCTCTTCAACTTTTGCTAAAATAAGGCTGAATAAACAATAAAGAGCACCGGAAATGCAGTTCTTTTACCATATTTTGGGGAAGTTGCCATGTCTTTCAAAATGTAGATAACTACATGCAGCATCTACTTAGGCCACAGGACAGAACCCAACCTTCTCCCATGTGTACATGTATCCTAAAAAGTCCTAACCCACCCCATCCTATCCAGTTAATTTGTAGTAAGTAGTCACTGCCATAAGCGGGGGCCCTGGGCCTTAGCCGCCTATGCATGTACGGGAAAAATGAAGTGTTCGGAAAATTCAATTCTCACCCTCCATTGGGACCGGCTTGAAGGGACAAGTCCCAAGCTCTACGGGGGCTATTATTTTACTCTACAGAAATAAAAGCACCAACGGACATCTTAATTTTGGGTCCTCGATTTAAGGAAAACACCAAAACCAAGGCGAGTTGAAATTATACACGATCCAGATGCAATGCCATCACCATAATGCAAGCATGAACCATCGATGTGATGTTTTTCTTATTACCGTCAAAGCTTTTTCCTCGATTGGAATCCCCTTATTTTCTTTTTGGTTTTTTTCCGATGTGATGTGCATGTGAATTGTGAAGCAAGCATATTAACTTGTTAATTGTTTATGCATTCTCAATGAAATTTCGTACATAGAATTGATCAGATTCCAAGTTGATACTCAACAGTGGGATAAGGTGGAAAGCAAACGGGGAATGAGACAACTATCAACGAAGTTTTTTTCAGCACCTTACATGTGATAAATTCTTCTGTCCTTCACTATGAAGGGAAAGTAAGAGCTCCACATGGCAAGCCTTGTTCATCTTCAACATATTTGGTGGACGAATTGTAGGAAAAAAAATGGTATTACGATTCTCCCAAAAAGGAGTAGCTAAATTCCATATTTTCGCATTATTATTTTATAAAAGAATGTAGTAATAACATTTTCACACTTGGACAGCACACAGATGCGTGAGCACATGCATACTGTGATCGTGGGGACCGAGTGACCATAGATTAGAAAACAAAAACACCAATAGCATTAAATAATTCTGTGTCAGATCACAACTCCAAATCCAACGACGCTCAAAGCTTCATGGATTTACCACTGATTTACTCTTGTGAAAAGTAGCCAACCTTCCAGGATCGCCCTTTGCTTGTGTTGTGTGGGCTACATGATATGTTAAGGTAACCATAGGGACAAGCTATTACCAAGACTATGAGAAACCTTTCCGCACAAGGACCATAACCAGCTTTAACTTCTACCACCTCACCAGTCAAGTTTCCTAACTCCATCCAACTGGCATTCAAGAATCACCAACCACCTTAATTTCCAGCACACAAGACAGAGTAAAGGTCCCTCCCTCCCTTCAGATATTTCTAGTCTCAAAAACACCAGTACCACAAACCTTCTCATATTTGTTCTGCATCCGCTCTCCCCCTTCCAAAAAACCTTTTTCTCTGCCTGATAATGGCTGAAAACCCAGTAAAATGGCTGTTTCTCATTCTAACAAGCTGTCTTTCCTTTGCTCTCGCCCTCTCGGCAAGCAACCCATTGATAAAGAAGACTTTCATCGTCCAAATGGACAAGTCTGCGATGCCAGCATTATTCTCCACTCATCTAGAATGGTACTCCTCAAAAGTAAAGTCAGTAATTATGTCCAACACCCAGAGCGAAGGTGATGGAGATGGAGAAAGGATAATTTACAGCTACCAGAATGCTTTTCACGGAGTTGCTGCTCAGTTAACTGAAGAAGAAGCTGACAGGCTAGAAGAAGAAGAGGGTGTAGTTGCTATACTTCCGGAGATGAAATATCAACTGCACACTACAAGGAGTCCCACGTTCCTTGGATTGGAACCAGAAGAAAGCACTAGCATCTGGTCTCAAAAACTTGCAGACCATGATGTCATAGTTGGAGTGCTTGATACCGGAATTTGGCCTGAAAGTGAAAGCTTTAATGATACAGGGTTGGCATCAGTGCCTGCGCACTGGAAAGGAGCGTGTGAAACTGGACGAGGCTTTGAAAAGCATCACTGCAATAGGAAAATTGTGGGTGCAAGAGTATTCTATCGGGGATATGAAGCAGCTACAGGAAAAATCAATGAGAAAAACGAATACAAATCACCACGAGATCAAGATGGGCATGGCACTCACACAGCAGCTACTGTTGCTGGCTCTCCAGTACGTGGAGCAAATCTTCTAGGTTATGCCTATGGAACAGCTAGAGGAATGGCACCTGGTGCAAGAATTGCAGCTTACAAGGTTTGTTGGACTGGTGGGTGCTTCAGCTCAGATATTCTGTCGGCAGTTGACAGAGCTGTGGCTGATGGAGTAAGTGTTTTGTCAATATCTTTGGGTGGTGGGGTATCATCTTACTATCGTGACAGTTTGGCAATAGCAACTTTTGGAGCAATGGAGATGGGTGTTTTTGTTTCTTGCTCAGCTGGCAATGGAGGACCAGATCCTGTCAGCCTCACAAATGTATCACCATGGATCACTACAGTCGGTGCTAGCACCATGGATAGAGACTTTCCAGCTGACGTTAAGCTAGGAACTGGGAGAACTTTAACCGGAGTTTCACTCTACAAAGGCCGGAGGTTTTTGTCGCCAAACAAGCAATATCCTATTGTTTATATGGGTAGTAATTCAAGCAGCCCTGATCCAAGTTCATTATGTCTAGAGGGAACTTTAGATCCACATATTGTTTCTGGAAAAATCGTGATATGTGACCGTGGAATAAGTCCTCGAGTGCAAAAGGGTCAGGTAGTGAAAGATGCTGGAGGAATAGGAATGATTTTGACAAACACAGCTGCAAATGGAGAGGAGCTTGTTGCAGATTGTCACCTCCTTCCAGCAGTTGCTGTGGGAGAGATGGAAGGGAAGGCAATCAAGCATTATGCTTTAACAAGTCGAAAAGCAACTGCAACTCTAGCATTTCTTGGTACCAGATTGGGGATTAGGCCATCTCCAGTGGTGGCAGCATTTTCATCCAGAGGACCAAATTTCCTCACACTTGAAATTCTGAAACCTGATATGGTCGCACCAGGGGTGAACATTCTTGCTGCCTGGACTGGAGAATTGGGTCCATCAAGCCTTCCAACAGATCACAGGAGAGTGAAATTCAATATATTATCTGGGACTTCCATGTCATGCCCTCATGTGAGTGGAATAGCAGCCTTGCTCAAGGCCAGACACCCAGAATGGAGTCCTGCAGCAATAAAATCTGCTCTGATGACAACAGCTTATGTTCATGATAATACCCATAATCCTCTCAAAGATGCAGCGGAAGCTGCACTTTCAACTCCATATGATCATGGAGCTGGACACATAAACCCATTGAAAGCTCTAGACCCAGGTTTGGTTTATGACATTGAAGCTCAGGATTACTTTGAATTCCTCTGCACACAGAACTTAACAACAATGCAGCTGAAAGTTTTTGGCAAGTATTCAAACAGATTCTGCCACCACACCCTTGCCAGTGCAGGAGACTTGAACTACCCAGCAATCTCAGTGGTCTTCCCAGAAGATACAGCCATTTCAGTTTTGACCCTCCACAGAACTGTCACAAATGTTGGCCCTCCTATTTCAAATTACCATGTAGTAGTTTCACAATTTAAAGGCGCCACCGTTAAAGTTGATCCGAAATCCCTAAATTTCACAAGAATAAACCAGAAACTATCTTACAAGATCACTTTCACAACAAAATCTCCACAAACAGAGCCTGAGTTTGGAGGTCTGGTGTGGAAGGACGGAGTGCACAAAGTACGAAGCCCGATTGTTATCACATGGATACCGCCAATGTAAATTGCACCAATGGATTTTCAGTCATCTATGATTCCAAAATAAACAAGATGCTTTCTAGAGGGCCAAGGGGTTCACTCATTTTATCATTAAGAATGCATTTCTTTCTCTGTTTTCTACAACAATTTTGTAGCATTCACATAATAGAACAGTTAACAACAGTGTTTTATTCTATTCATCATCTGTATCGTTTTGGAAGATATTGAGTATTAAAAGTACAAGACAACAGACCTAGATGAGAACAAAGAGTCGCTTCCCATGGGTATTCCATGGCACATGATTTCGATAGCTTTCACCGACTCAGTTAAAGCCACGATCATGGCTGCAATAGTCAGATGGACCAAATCTAACATAATCTCATTTTCATGTTTCATTCACCACAAAAAATAGTTCTAGGTCATCTACTCTTAAGCTTTCATCAAGCGCCAGGGCCTCTCTGTTCTCATTGCCTAGATCAAGCAGACAAGAAATGAATATCTGACCACCAAATACAGACGTGCACACAACCAAGAAATGAATACTATGCCAGCCGAAACAAAAACAAAAACAATACGCAGGAACTCAAAAACTCAAGATAGACTCTGTTTTTTCTTTTCTATTGGCATCCACTTTTAAAGACATGGTTAAGCAATAAGTGCAAACTTATATACAATGACAGTAAGTTTCAGTCTATCATTAACTCTATCATCCACTTAGATTTCCTCTTGTAACAGATGGCACACATAGCATACAATCTTTGACCCTTTAATTTGGAAACATATAATCTGTTGCAAATATTAACATTTCTCAATAAGTTAAATAGAATCAACTTGCTGTTATTTTCATTAAAAATATAGAAAGAATGGAACAAAAAAACATTTTGTGTTTAGAGCTCAGTCTCTTCCTTCTTTCTTTACCCGCTCCTATGTGTTTTCATTTCATTCATGAGATTCTGATAATTCTGTTCAGCGCAATTAAGGGTCAGTTTAAACACAAAAAACACACTAACCTAGATAGACCTAATTTTACGTCAACATGCAACGGACAGAAGGGAGGAATGGAAACAGGCATATATAAACAACCAGAAAATATAAGACTGCAATGAAATTTCAGAGACGTGAATATAATATTAGGCCATAAAGTGAATCATTGTGTGTTATTAACAATCCCTTAATTAACTGCTAACTTAAGTAGAGCATCCAGCATTCAAAAGGCTGTAGCTTGAATTTATGCACAAAGAGAAGTTGGTCAGGAAAACATGTACACCCTCTACAAGAGGTAACAAATCTTAAAGCATGGAAATAGTCTTTAGCAGGTAAAATTCTTGCATGTACCAGATAATCTATATTACTATATATGAAATACAAAGAAAATTTAAGTATGAAAAAAAGAGACCATCTTATATTAATTTCAAATATATATTTCCATTTCCGAACATATTTTCAGCAGTACATGTCCAACATAAGGTTCATAAACGCTCTACATAATAGGCCTATCCTAGTGCATAGAGGTGATTTTCACACTCGCACTGTCAGTTATAAGCAAACAGAAAAATGAACCTTTCTTCATTTCTTTTTTCCTTTTTCTTTTTCTTTTCATCTCAAGTTTTGAAATTTGAAATAGTAATGGTTAGTTCCTGAACTAACTGAACCTTTTGTGATTTTACTTTAGCTGCATTAGTCCTCATATTATCCACACTAAGCTTGCCATTTTTATGCTGTGCACAAGTTTAAATTAGAACCTAACTTGACTTCACAAATCATACCCCTCTATAGTCAATGTCAAACTCTCATGGCACCTGCTGAGGACTTGACATTAGTAAAAGTACAAGGTTACCCAGAGTTTGCCTCAGAAGTCTGTTACCACTGGAATGGCAGGAAAAAAAAAGAACAAGAATAAGAAAGTATTTTACTCTCAAATAACAAGTCCTGCCTATTCCAAGACAGGCTTTATGCCAAAATATGATGAGGAGCCTAGAAAATGTAAAAAAAGAGAAGCAAAACAGTAAACAATTAACATGCATCTTATAGTTATTAGACCTGAATTTTGCATACTACCAAGCTTTTAACCGAAAGTTTCAAATGTTACTAAAGCATCATTCAGTTTCAAAAGGAAATCGCTTATTATATCTGGAAGGCTTGCCAGGTTTGAAACCAAACCTTAGCCAGGAATATAAGAGCAATATTGTTGCCTGAATTGGGTTGTTTAGCATTTGAAATTTAGAAAAAAATAATGGTTCATTCATCATTTCAAACAGCTCTGTGCTAGATACTTTAGGTTTGATGCAAGCTACTTTTGGTTGCACAATGAATTTTTATCTATTATTGACAGTAAAATTTGAAACTCTCATCCTCTTCAGGTTTCATATGTCGAGATAAATTTTTCAAATTCAACGCCTCAAAGTTGTAAGTTGTAAAGGTCTTTGACTATCCTTGATCATGATAAAAAGCCAAAAATATTATAACAAGGAAAAATCAGTGCCTTTTATGAACAACCAACTGGGGACCCTGAGTAAATCAAGAGCTCTTACTATTTTGTAGACTCTAACTAACATAAGTGTTCAGTTATTAAATATTTACCAGACTTCTGGAAGGGAAAATATAACATTTTTATGACTGACAGAAAAATTGGAACCTTGAAAATCTATATAGAAGTTCTGAGGCCCAAAGATTAAGCAGCTTAGGTGTCCTGACATCTAGGTCCAACCAACCTATTACTACTCTTAATTGCAACTTCATGGTACTTGTTGTATAAACCTATTCTCAGATGGAGGTGTAGGGTCTTCTCTCAGTTTGATAGATCATCTACCTTAACCAAATATATAATCTCCTCAACTACCTATTTTTTGGCAGAAAATCTAATTACTTTTATCAGTTAGTAGCAGTGCAATGCATGATACCCAAACCATATTGGCTTAAGAAGCATGACCTTGCAAAGACACCTACGCATCGGCATAGGTGCTTCTGTATTCATTTTTATAACAGTTATACATTCAGATAGAAAATAACATTAATAGTACCCTCAGCAGCTTCTGCCCATGTTGTTGGTTGTTACAAAGTGCAAGTTGAAAATTACTTTGCTACCTTTTATGTTCAGGAAAAGCAATTTCTATCACATTTTTCAGTAAAACATATACTATATTCTATTCTTGCATTTCACTTCAACATGACTAGGTCTTTGAGTAAATGCTTACTGAAAGAACTTACTAGTAATATCTTTTTCATTAGAAGAAATGAATTATTCCTTTAGGGACTCCAATCTGATTGTAGCAGTAGCCAAACATGGATTTTGAATTAACACTTGAGAAAATAGTCAGGCATTGCTAAAGGTTAAAAAAAGAAAAGTTAGAAATCAACCGATAAGTATCCCTCCCCCAAATGTGGATGTGAGCAAACAAACAACTCATGATCTTTCAATGAATGCCAACAAATTTATCCAAATGAATAGATAAATTTGGTTTGATTAACTATTTACTCGTTTATTTTTCCTCAAAAATTGTACAACGCAATTTATTCATTTCTTCACCTCCATTTTGCGGCTTTTTTTTTTCCAGCTTCCTCAGTAACCATGAAAACAATAACACGATGCAAATCCTAATAAATACATGCTATTAGCACACGATAAATTTCAAAAAACAAAAACAAATAATTGAAAAAAAATAGAGAAAAATTGTGAGAGTTTCTGGAAGTGAGGCTTTGCTAACCTGATGGCATTTATAGACTGCAGCGAGCTTGAGACAAATCTGGGTTTAAAGCTGCAAATGAGAACCCTTTTTTTTGGCCAGATGGATGAAAATTCTTGAATTAATCTTGTCGCTCTCTTGTTCCTCCGCGGCAAGCAAACCACAGACACCGTCAGCGTAAAGCTGATGATCACCGGGCCAGCAGACCAGGTGGGCCTTGCACGGGGCCGAGTAGCTGATGATTATGTTGTTGTTTGAATTTCTTTTTTTTTTTAATGCCTTTTGTTGTTTTGAAAGGAGGTGCATTTTTTTAATGCCAAATCATTGAAATTATGCATCCAATCCACACATAACATTTTTAGGCACACTAATACAGAACTAACACATTACACTTGCATATTAGGTGAGCCTCATTAAAAACTTTCTCATGATAAACCAATAGGACAGAATTCATAAGAAGGAAAAAAGAAAACTCATCCTAGTATACACTTATATTGCCCTCGTTTACCAAGATAGGAAATTACAATGAGTCTTGATCCTAACTCACACACGGCCTATACAAGAGGGCAATTGCATGCTTTCTTTCCATAGTAGTATACCTTCCTGTGTATATTTTGCATGATGTGCTATTGTGCGAGCCACCCTATTTTCCTCCCTTGAGCAATGACGGACCTGTGTACACTAATTTTTCTCCAATAACATGATGCAGTCTTCCACTCTGTGTCCCAATCTTCCATTGCTACACTTATCTTTCAACCATTTGACCAGTTGCAGACAATCTATCTCCACCTGATCAATTCGTAGCTATTGTTGATCACAAATAGATAATGCTTAACTTAATGCTTTGATTTCCGCTTCTACAATGGACACCTCTTTTTTATATGTATTTAATCCAACAAGCATAACATTTGCATGATTATTACGAACGATGAAACCCGCACCTACTTTTACCTCACCATTTAATTTGAAGATAGCAGCATCAACATTAGCTTTAGACCCCAATGGTATTCTCCATTTATTCTCCTAACTTAGCGCACTAGTTTCAGATATACAAAGGGTGTAGATGTCCAATTTTAGCTAATTATTTTGAAGTACTGTGTTACAGACAAATTACATCAGGAGTGTTTCAAATGCAAAAGCATCTAAGAGTGTTCCAAGCGCAAAAGCACCCAGCAGTGTTCCTTGTGCGAAAGCGCCTAAGAGTGTTCCTAGCACAGAAACGCCCAAGGTCGTTACAAGTGCTAAAGCACCAAGGATGTTCTAAGCACGAAAGTGCCTAAGGGTGTTTTAAGTATAGAAGTGCCTAAGAGTGTTTTAAGTCCAAAAGTGCTGAAGGATGTTCTAAGCGTGGAAGCACCCAAGGGTGTTTCAAGTATGGAAGCGCTTATGGTGTTCCAAGTGTGGAAGTTCTCAAAGGTGTTTCAAGCATAAAAGCCTCCAAAGGTGTTCTAAAAGTGAAAACACCCTAAGGTGCTCTAAGCAAGGAAGTGCTCAACGGCGTTCCAAGTGGGGAAACACCCAAAGTCTTTCAAGCATGGAAACGCCTAAGGATGTTTCAAGCACAAAAGTGCCCAAGGTCGTTCCTAGCATGAGAGCACCCAAGAGTGTTCCAAGTGCGGAAACACTCAGGAACAAGCATGGAACAATTGTTTGTATGGGAAAGTGAAAGTAATTCAGAATAAGTGAGAGAGTTCATGAGTTACCTTCAGATTTGGGATGTTCTAGGGAGTTTAGCTTGATGACTCAGATATGAAGATAGTTACGAAGACTTCATTTTAACCTTTCTTTGAAGTACATATACTTTAATACCTTTTTTTTTCTTTCTTAAGAATACACATGGTGCATTATCAAATGTCATTATTCCATTACCCAAGACTTACACCCACTACTCAACTATATTGCCATTTTTTTAATATGCCATAAACCATTCTTTTAACTATTCTTCCATGACAAACATGTTCATCTATGATTGAATGTGTTCTCCCAACTACTCATAAGAATGTGTTATTGATTAGTATAAATATGAGAGCCTTAAAAGTTAGGAGACAATGAGAAATCATTAGAAATCTAGCAGAGAATATACTAAATGCTCTCTGAAGACTCCTCAAAGCATTTTTTCCATTCAGCCTTTCTCATTCGTTGTGATTCGTTACTTCTTTCACCTATTTTCATCCCTCACCACCGGCCACCCAAAGCATTTACGCTTCAAGGACTGCTCCAGTCTTCCTCTTTGCTGCCTCTAACGCATTTCGATTCACTCATTGCAACACATCATCTCTCTCTTTACTAAAATAACCATTTACAAGGGGAAATAGTAGCCATTATATATTGCCACACCATGTTTAATCCTAGCTTCAAAACCTTTTTAGGGTTCAAATGTTCTTGTTTAAATATTAAATTATTTTTAGCCTTCCATATTGACTATAGAATGCATACAATCTCCTCTACATCTATTTGCCCCATCTTATCTAACAACAACAGAAGCTATTCTGCGATAAACGAATGTTGACTTTGAATATCCTTGAAGCTTAAAGCTAGCTAGACAACCTGTGCAAAGCCATAAGTACACAAGCAATAAAATGTAGTTTCCTCCTCAACTCCACATAATAGACACACCAATTCTAAATGCAGAAGTGCCTGAGGATGTTCTAAGTGCAGAAGCGCCTAAGAGTGTTTTAAACGCAAAAACTCCCAATAGTGTTCCAAATGTAGAAACACCAAGGGTCGTTACAAGCGCGGAAGCACCAAGGGTGTTTCTAACACTTAAGCGCCTAAGGGTGTTCTAAGTATGGAAGCGCTCAAGAATATTTCAAGTGCAGAACCGTTTAAGGGTGTTCCAAGTATAATAGAGCTCAAGGGTGTTCCAAGTGGGGAAGAACCCAAAGTATTCCAAGAGAGGAAACGCCTAGGGGTGTTTCGAGCACAGATGTGTCCAAGGATGTTCTCAAATTTAGAGCACTCAAGAGTGTTCCAAGTGCGAAAACACTCATGAACAAGTATGGAACAGTTGTTTGTATGAGAAAGTGAAAGTAATTAAGAATAAATGGCATGGTTCATGAGTTACCTTTAGATTTAGAATGTTCTAGAGAGTTTCGCTTGGTAGCTCAGATATGAAGATAGTTAAAAGGACTTTCTTTTAACTTTTTCTTGAAGTACATATGCTTTACCATATTTTTTCTTCCTTAAGAATACACGTGGTGCATTATCAAGTGTCACTATTCTATTACCCAAAACTTACGCCCACTACTGAACTACATTGTCATGTTCTTAATATCTCACAAACCATTCTTTAATTGTTCTTCGTTGACGAGCATGTTCACCCATGATTGAACAGAGCCTTGAAGGTTGGGAAATAATGAGAAATCATTAGAAATCCAATAGAGATCATACTAAAAGCTTTCTCAAGACTCATCCAAGCATTCTTTCCATTAAGCCTTTCTCATTCGTCGTAATCTGTCACTTCCTTCACCTTTTCTCATCTCTCACCACTTGCTACCTAAAGCACTTAGGTTTCAAAGACTACTCCAGTTTTACTCTTTACCGCCTTTAATGCATTTTGATTCACTCATTGCAACATATCCTCTCTCTCTTTACCAAAATAACCCTTTATAAGGGGAAATAGTGGCCATTGTCACACCATGTTTAATCTTAGCTCCAAAACCTTTTTGGGGTTCGAATGTTCTTGTTTAAATATTAAATTATTTCTAGCCTTCCATATTGACCGTAGAATACTTACAATCTCCTATACATCTGTTTGCTCTATCTTATCTAACAACAATAGAAGCTATTTTGTGACAAACGAACACTAACTTTGAATATCCTTGAAGCCCTACCTTAAAGCTAGCTAGATAGCTTGTGCAAAGCCACAAGTACACAAGCAATAAAATGTAGTTTCCTCCTCAACTCCACATAATGGACACACCAATTCTACATTAATGCATATATTGTTACTGATTTTATCAAATTGTATATGCTTAAGATTTTAAAATGACATACTTGGAAACCTAAAATGATAGGATATTTTATTCACATCATTTAAATTTAAGTTATAATTGATAGATTTTGTAAGTGAAAGGTAGGTTAAAAAAAGGTGTGTTTGTCTATCACAAGCATAAACATGTATACATACATCTTGAATGTGTTGTCCAAAGAAGAAACATAAATTAGAGAAATATGAGGATTTAGGCATCTCAATTGTACATTAAGCATTTTATGAAAATGGCTGTGAATTATGTTTAAACATTATTATCTCATTTGTGATTTCTATGTAAAAGACTTGCTATCTATCATCCACACAATGATATAGATTGATTTTAAATACTAATTTTATGATTTTTTATATTTTTTATCATATTTAATCATAATTAGTAATAATTATTTGAAAAAAAATGTGAGGTGATAGAAAAATAATACAAGAAGAAAGCCCGCTGGTTTCAATTTTTATAAATTGATAATATTAATAAAAACATTTTTTTCAAAAAGACAATCAATTATAAATTTTGTTACTTTTTATGTGTCAAATCAATTTGCTTAGTTGATGAATCTTTGATTTGTGATGAGTTTTAAATAATTTTTTTTATAAATAATTTAACTTGAATATCATTTTATTAATATAAATTTTAATTTAAATATATTTAAAAATATTAATATATATTAATAATAAATTTAATTAAAATAAAATTTGAATGGGCGAACACGAAAAGATAGAGTTTAAACACTTAAACAAATTTTAAAAAAAATTATCTAGACATCCGGTTATGATTGTTGCGAGACGGTTGTGCACCAAAACAGAGGAAGGAGTACAACTGAAGACTGCCATTGTTAGCCAAAAAGCAAGCACAGCACGATTTCTGAAACCTGTACCATTATAATTTGACACTCTCAATCAAAGTACGTTACATCATTACGCCTTCCGATCAAATTTCCAACCTCTCCAAGTCTATCCCACATGACAATTTCTCTTTGGCTAATTCCAAAATCGCCCACGTGTCCTATCACCTGCACATTGCTTCCATTAAGTGGATAAGGAAAAAGGGCTAACGTTACCGTCGAATGCTCCCTCATGGTCAACACGTGTAACAAATCTTGTCAACAGGGAAGGCAAAGCCAAGCCACAACTCACATGCGCTTCCAACGAAGTTCGCCAATCGCAGTCACTTCCAACGAAGTTCGCCAATCGCCACAGTCCGCCACGTGAATAAGGCCTCCCCATTCCAGGAGAGAGAAAAAAGTTAAACAAACAAACATTTCTAATTTCCTTCCGGTGGAAAAGAACCGCCGAAACGTATTCCTTGTGGGCCATCCCCATTAATTTATTTAGATACAGGTGGCGACTGCCTAGGTGTCCCACTTGTACCATTCAAAGAGGTTGGGCTGCCAGTTATCAGAATTTCCTGACACGTGTTCTTCTACCCAGATCATCTTCAAAAAGTTCCGCGAATATATCGCGATACGCGAAATTGACTTCACAGGAAGCAATGAGAAGACATTTTACGGAAAGATGAAGCGCAAGGGTATACACGTGTCAGGACGGAAGCAAATGATGGTCAGTAACGGGTAGCATCGGGCAACAAGGGCAGCTGCGCATGAAGCTGGCATGCCCTGAAGAAGGCTTTCGCAAAAAACAGAACAAAACGCTACACGTTGCCTGTTTCTCTCATACGTTTCAAAAAACAATTTGTTCCTCTCTGTGCCCACCTCTATTTCCCCTTTTCTTTTATTTTTATGCTCTGTTCTCCGTTTATTACTAAATGTTTCGCCGGAGATGATCGGCGGTTGAGGGGAGAAGCTACGAGGAAATTTTTATTGGATAATACTCAGTGGGACGAGATGTTTGTTATTTACTGAGAACTTTCAATGACGGAGGTTTAAAGGAGAATGCTGAGCCAAGACGATGCTGATTCGCCGGCCAAGTGCCGGCAACGGCGTCGCAGGAGGATCCAGATGAGGAGGCTTGCGGCAATTTCAGCTTCTAGCATGGCGGCGTTTCCGACTCAGAGACAAAGGGAGGGTCATGCAGATAGCTCAGGTTGCGTTCCGGAGGGGAAGCGACTACGTATGGTGGAGGCCAGCGATCTGCTGGCGACTGCCACTATGTGTACTTTTTCCGGCGAGGAGGTTGAGCCGACGGCCAGGGAGCGGAAAGTGACTATGACGAATGGGCCTGTGTTCGGGATGATGTCGATTTCCGGGAGGTCACGTGAGATGGAGGATGCCATTTCTGTACGGACCAGCCTCTGCCGGCCCGATGTTAATCTTAAAAAACCGGTGCATTTCTTCGCTGTTTATGACGGACATGGTGGCCCTCATGTAAAGTTTTAATTTATTAACACTTAATTTTCTCACTAATCGTTTTCCTTCTTTTAAAAAGAAAAAGAAGCTTTCAGGAAAAAAAAAAAAAAGAATGGCGCTCACTAGTTTTCACAAAACAGGCGGCAGGCGTTTTAACTTGGAGTAGGGGCGAATCCGTCATTTTGCAGTCTGATTTCTGGATATTGCTTTCTAATGGCCTTTTCGCGCAGGTGGCAGCACTGTGCAGGGAAAAGATGCACGTGTTCGTAGAGGAAGAGTTGATGGGCGTGAAGTGCACAGGACAGAGCGAGTGTGGGAGAGACAGCAGCTCACAAGAGGACGAGCACGAAGAGAGTTGGAGAAGAGTGATGCAGAGGAGTTTTGAGAGAATGGATGAGGTGGCAATACGCACGTGCGCATGTGGGATTGTGGGGCACCAGTGTGGGTGCCACTCAATGGAGGTGGCCCTCGGTGGGTCCACCGCCGTGGTGGCCCTGTTAACGTCGGAGCACATCGTGGTCGCCAATTGCGGCGACTCACGCGCCGTCCTCTGCCGCGGCGTGAAGGCCGTACCTCTAAGTTTCGATCACAAGGTTCGGTTTATTTTTAACGAATGTCTTCGAGCTTGATGAGGCGGAAACGCCCCATATTTAGCTGACGTCTGGCACTTTGACGATTATAATACAGTATTTTATGATCAATTTGTTAGTATATTATTTTTTTAAGGTTGATAGCTTCTTTTTGGAATTTTTTATTAACTTTGGTCTATGTGATTGTAGATTAAGTTATACTTTGTTTATTCTTATGTTACAAAAGTACAGACAAAAGTTATTGACTGGCTGTAGTTAACAGTACTAACTAATAAGACATTACGTTGAAATTATTTTAATGATCCCTTTATGATTAAAAATCTTACACTAACAGGCCTGGTGATGTCTTATTTTGTATTGGTTTCTATCTTAGCCAGTGATGTTTTCTTTTTTAACAGAAATTTGAATTGACTAAAATATGAAGTATATCATTTTCCAACATTGCTTTCACTTTCAGCCGGACAGATCAGATGAATTTGCGCGAATTGCAGCTGCCGGAGGTCAGGTAATCTTTGTAAATGGAGCACGAGTTGAAGGCATTCTTGCTATGTCTAGGGCAATAGGTAAGGTTTTCTGGATTTAAAATTCGATGATCATTTCATTTTGTTCTTACTATAATCATTAATTGCAGAGGAAGTTATGGCCTCTGCAAGAATGGGTTGTCTTGTGCATTACGCGATCCATACAATTCTTTACTATTCTTCTAATTGCATTGCATTATGTTTCAATGTATAATTGGATTTCTATCTTATCATAGTAAATTCTATAAAAAAAATATAAAAAACTGCCCCTTTTGAAAGCTGTAGATAATCTTGTTTTCTCTGTCATGGATGTGCTTCACTTTTCTCTGTTCTCAGTGTTGGATGGACTTTCAAATTGGGAGGCGTATCCATGTTGGACGTCTCAGTTTCCAATAATATCAATTCTTGTATGACCTTTTTCCCTTATATATTGTATCCCTTAAAATCAACTCAGCTATACAATTTAGGTTCTATTTCTGAAATTAAAAATGGAGCAATGAATGATCTCAGACGCCTTGT
Source organism: Theobroma umbraticum (assembly GCF_002168275.2). Classification (NCBI taxonomy): domain Eukaryota; kingdom Viridiplantae; phylum Streptophyta; class Magnoliopsida; order Malvales; family Malvaceae; genus Theobroma; species Theobroma umbraticum. The sequence goes on from NW_018397261.1 coordinate 5,711,030, forward strand.
ATATTCTTACAATTTTAACTGATGTCTTGGGGGTCTTGAGTCATCATTGGATTTGTACGAACATTGTTGTCAGTGGCATTCAATTCCTTTAATTTTACCTTTCATTTGGAGCTGTTGAGTTGCTCATTTCTGTTGTCTTATATTATTGATTACATTCAAATTTTGGTTCTGTGATGGATTGTGGTTGATCCTTGATAATTATAATGTCATACTTCCATCTGGCTTTGGTCAGGTCATAGCTACTTTGGAAGCTAGAAAACGATTTGATATATCTATTACCTTGTTAGAGTTGGCTAATTTAGTCAATGCCATCATTAACTCTAGCTCTGGGTATTGCTGGTGTTTTAACTGGAATAATGAAAAGAATGCTTATAGCTTTAAATAGATTATGGTCTCCATGAATCCATATGCCATTCTCAAATTGCCCATGACATGAATTCTTTCAAACTGAGATTGCCAGATGGTAGTCTTCTGTTGTAATATGAAGTTCAAATCTGCCAAATCCATGATTTTATTCAAGTTTATTTTGAAGATCTTTCCAATTTGGTTTCTACAAAGGTGTAGAAGGAAGAATCTTATGTTTTAGATGCTAACTAAGTCTTTTATTTCAGACTAATTCCAAATTCAGAAATAACTGGAAGTAATTGATTTGAGCAATATTGTGGTAATGCTAAATCAATTTGGGGGATATAAGATGACTCAAAAATACCAAAAGATAGTAGAACCAAGTTGCTTGTATTTGACAAGCTGAGACTTGAATTTGTTTGTTTGGAAGTAATTCTATTCAGTTGTATTGTATCATATAGAGTATGCCCTATTGCTCCTGAATGGTGCACCTGATAATATGAAAAACCAAGACAGATTCTAAGTTTGTTGTGTTGTGCTATGGCATCAAATCTAACTTACTCTGTTAGTTGATTTTGTTTCAAATACTGATGCCATAAATGCTTACTCTTTATGGTTCTGAACAGGAGACAAATACCTGAAACCGGTTGTAACATCAGAACCCGAGATAACATTTACTAAGAGAGAACCAGAGGATGAGTGCTTAATTCTTGCAAGTGATGGTCTGTGGGATGTTCTGTCTTGTGACTTGGCTTGTGAAGTGGCTCGCGAATGTCTTAAAGAAGGAAGTAATGGTGCTACTGCTTCTGCATTGAACCTCAATGCAGGACCTAACAAAGGAGATGAAGGGGCTGAAACATTGTATCCATCTCGAAGTGTTCTTGCTGCTGCACTGCTTACTCGCCTAGCTTTGGGACGAAAAAGTTCTGATAACATTAGTGTCATTGTTGTTGATCTAAAGGAAAGTTGAGGAGAAACCGAGCTGAGGTAAAGCAATGTATTACCTTGGAAATATCCATTAGTGTCAATGTATTTCATATGAACATTGTAAATGTCTCATGATGATAAAACATGCACAGGTAATTGTAGTTGCAGAGTAATATCCTTGCATATGTATGATAGAATTGAAATGACTCTGATTTTATGATAGGATATGAAATGGCAAAGATTGAGAGATGCATATGGAATTGTCCTTATATCCTGAGAGTGCCATATGATCATAACTTCATAAGGGAAGGTGTATCTGCTTCAAATTGTAACAATATCTGCAACTTAACCAACTGATGAGTCTTGGTTTTTGGGTGCCTCATCATGGTACCAAACAATGGAAGTCTCCTTTACTTACAATTCTCCTTTTATTCCTTACTTTAGTAGTGCGAAAAATGCAAGTGATGCTTTTTGGTGTCGAAGACCGCAATGAAGAGGACAAATAAATTGGCTATAGGAGTGTAAATACTCCTTAAGATGCCGTGTAAGGGCAGAGTGGTGCTCAAAATTCAAAACCAATCAAGGAAATTGAACCTAGTCACCGACGGGTGAGGTGGCACTTAGCACATGTTGAATAGTCAGAGGAATGCCTTGAGTCCTGTCAAGTTGAATAAGAACTCAAAAGATGGGCAATTATTTTTCTGATTGTTGATCACGTTATTTATTTCTGTAAAAGTTTTCTGTGTAAGTCTATAAGATAAAAGTAAATAAAAATTAGTACTAAAAAAAGGTAATAAAATACTTTGTACACGGCCAGAACATAATTTTAGTCTAATATATAACTGTGGCATAGGGAATATAATCATTGATTACCAATAAAATTTATACAAGTAACATTTTAAAAATTTTTAACAATATAAGTTGCTTGGAGAAAAATCATTAATCATCACATTACTCTGGCAGCATATATATAGATATATCATTCTAAAATAATCCAAGTCTATTAATTAATCAACACAACATGAATTACTATAATACTGCAAGTTAAACTCTAATTTATAAGCCAAGAATACCAAAAAGAACAAAAGAATGTGTTGAATTTGGGTAATAATTAATGTTAAAAACCATCCACTTCCTTGGGTTAATTAGTTGATTATCCCGAACGAAAGACATGGTGGACCTCATGTAATTGTCTGGCCATATGTCTTTACCTTCATTTCTTTTGGATTTTATCTCTATCATATAGAACTTTTTCTAAAGATATACTCATACGTGAAATCAAAATTAAAATATTTAGGTCTCAACTCTCCGCAAGAACATGATGCATACAATCATGGCAGAGGAGCTGACGAGGCTGTCGACAGAAAAAGCAGCCGCAACCAGCGATGGCCGCAGTAGCAGCAGCGGCAATGGCACTGGCAGCTCCTTTCCAGCAGAGAGAATTAAAAACGCAGAGGTGGGTAGAGTGGAAGAGTGGGAGGGTTTAGTGCGGGCAGCTTTAGAGAAAAGCCTCCTGAGGATGGATCAGGTGGCACTGAGCACGTGCGCCTGCGCCAGTCAGTGGAGGTGGGTTTTGCGGGGTCCACTGCTGTCGTTGCAATCCTCACCCCTTATCATGTGGTTGTCGCCAACTGCATTGCTTCAGGCGCCGTTCTCTGTCGTGCTGGGAGAGCCATTCCTCTCTCTCTGGACCACAAGGTTTGAGCCTTTTAAAGTAAAGAACACTCGTTTCGTGTTAAGTGCTTCAGGAACTAAAAAGTGTCGTACCCCGGTTAACTCCACTTGTCTCATTCAAACGGGGATACTCCGCCTTTCTGATTTTGTCGGCCTCAGAAATTGAATACTACTACTTTTCTAATTAATAATGATCGCGGTTGGGCTGTTTCATGGCTGCAGCCTGAGAGGCCAGACGAACTGGAGAGGATTCGAGCAGCAGGGGGTAAGCTTGTTTATCAAAATGGGGTTCGAGTTTATGGGATACTTAACATGTCGCGAGCCCTAGGTAATTTTTATCATAAATGTCTTCTTTAATTTATTGATTTTGGTCATTTAATCTTTCCCATAAACTTATTTTACAAAATTTTCAGTGTTTCTACTTTGTAGATGTTTGTTTGTTTGTTTATGTAAAAAATTACGCATGCCCGGTATTTGTAAAATAAACTAGGAGACAGTTTTGTTTTCACGATTTGTACTATAATTTTTGTTCATCTAAGACTACTGAATAATAACCTGTTAGCAAGATGTATCATCTAAAATTTACTTTTCTGATTGGGCATACATAAAGTTTACTTGTCTAATTTTGTTGTTTTATCTTTTTAAATGCTTGAACATGGTGTTTTTATTTTGGAACAATACAGTATCAACGACCTACTATGACAGGGTTGGCACCTTGTTTCGGCAGGCTGCAAATGGAGCTTCGATTTTCAGCACATATTCTTTCTCCAACAAAATGTTGTTGGTGGTTGTGCTAATCAAGTTGATATGATCTCTGTGATCCAATTATGTATGCCAAACCCTCAAATATTGTCAAAAGATGTCTAATGACTTAGCTTTGCTGGGTTTGAGGTAGCTGCTGGGTCATATAAGGTTTCAAACTGTTGGACTTGGAAAACATAATGTCCTCTAGATTCGGAACGATAAAAACCGAAGGGATGGAGGTCTTCCCTGGCATTATTAAGAAATGATCAGCTGCCTTAA
>NW_018397261.1:5715008-5717739 GCF_002168275.2 Theobroma umbraticum
TCAATAATGTTGTTAAACTGTATTTGAAGGTATCAATGATAGGATAATACTGATAGCATAAGATTGTGCACTTCTCTGTTCAGTTCTTTCTGTATCTCTAATTTTGCAAATGTTGCATGCAATTGCCCAACCTAGGATGCGGTTGCAACTTGAAAAAGAGAAAAGGACATAAAGCACTTGTAGATTTAGGAAGAAGTGAATGTTACTAATAGGGATGAGTAAAGAGGTGGATTGGGTAGTTTAGTTTACTATACTTAAAGACCAAATTGATCAAACATTTTTTAAAAAACTGACCAAACATAAAAGAAAATCAAACCAATCAAATATAAAATTGGTTTGGTTGGTTTGGTTTTGAACAAATTGATCAAAATTTTATCACTTTCTTTTACAAATTATGATATTAAAACTTATAAACTTCATCCATAATTATAAAATATAGATACAAATTATGTATAAATTAAATATATGTATCTATATAATATATTACTTTATTATATATATAATTAATGATATAACTTATATGTTATAATATTTTAATTTTTATATCAAAGTTCGTATAAATAATAACTAATTATAAACAATATGTTATAAAAATTAAAATGATAACTAATAAAATTATTAAGTGTAATTATATAAATAAAATCTATTATAAGTTACCGTATTGCTTATGTATAAATTAAATATATGTATGTATATAATATATTACTTTATTATGTATATATGAAATTAATTACACAATTTATATATTATAATGTTTTATATCAAAGTTTGTATAAATAATAACTAATTATAAATAATATGTTATAAAAACTCTGGTAATAATTAATAAGGTTATTAGGGTGATAATTAATGCTTATGTATAAATTAAATATATATAATATTTATACAATTATATGAATTCATAACATTTTATATTATTAAACATTATTAAGGTATAATAACTATAACATGTTAATATATAGGATATTTACTATTATATATTATAATATTAACATATAAGTTATATCATTTAAAATATGTAATTTGTAATTTCATATTAATACAAATTTACAAATAAATATATATAACTAAAATTAAATTACTATATTATGATTTGTATACGTACATATAATAAACTAATATATTTTAAGTATATCATTAATTAAGTTTATTATTAATTTTTTAATATATATAATATTATATATATTAATATATATAAAACAATTAGTTTGATTTTTTGAGTGTATTGATCTAAAAATTGCTAAACCATGAATCGACTAAAAAATCAATTTAATCAAATATTTTGAATTAATTGATTCAATGGACTAATTAGACGGAATCGTTTTACTTAAATCATATTTGATTTGAATAGGTAATTAATCTAGCGATTGATATTCAGTATGACGTGGCCTACACTAATTGGACAACCCTAAAACTATAGTTGTTCTATCTCCTTAGTGAAGAAGAATAAGATGCTTGTTCTTCTCTTCAACATAAGCATAATTTGGTATCCCACCATGCTAATCCATCTTTCAAATCTAGAATTTTAATAGCCTTGTGAGATTTCGTGATAGAACTTCAATAGTGGGATTTTGTTATAATATACTTTTCAGTCGGAGGGGTGGTGATAGTATGATAAACGAAAAAATATTGCAATCAGTGGGAATGTTCAAAAAGAGGGATATTGTGGCAGTAGTGATTGTGATGGCAGTAATGGCAGTAAATGGAAGCTCCTTGGGGTAACAGTGTTGATGAAGAATGATGTAACAATGACAACTACAACATCTGAGATAGAAGAAGTGAAAAGCCAGTGTCAATTCTAATTTTGATGGTGATAGGAATTTTGAAAGGTTATGATTTCTGTTGCAGTGGCGGCAATAGATTAAGACATGAACTAATAATATTGGTGAGAAACCCAATAAGGAAATCTAATTTTTTGGCCCTAGATCATAATCTTTCATCCTACTTTATCTTACACCTTTAAGTGAACAATCCTTCAATACTCTTTATCATTCCAATTCAATGGCAAGAAGTGTTGAGCATTACAAAAAATCCCATGAAGGATAAACATCTAAAATTTGCTATTCTGGTTATCCAAAGTGATAGATATAGTAGATTTTGCCCAACATTTTTCTTTTATTTCACCCTGATATATACCTTTTAGTGAATTATCTTGTTAAGACCCTATGTTTCTAATTTCACTGTGATGATTTATTGAACATGGCAATATGAGTTAACTCAATTTTTTTTTAAAAAAAGGTGAGTTAACTCAAATTAAGGGAAGATAAATTCATCATTGGGTCCACAAAAGTCAATTGATCATCAGTCTCTCTTTACTCTTGTGCATCTTTACATAATTAGTACCCTTTTTGGAACTTTTGACGTCTTCATGACTGTTCATGCATCCTTAACCTACTTTATTTGTTTTTTCATAAGGTTCTAGCTCTGTTGATGCCTACATTACTTGGGAACATACAACATGCTCTATCTAGGACTTGCGTGTCAATGGTCAAATTGGGGTGAAAATAGTGCCCTTCTTTTTTAGTAATGTGCTTAATTATAAGGAGAGCATAGATACATAATTGAACATTTTAAATATAGGATGAAAGTAATACTAATAAAATTCATTTATTAGTAAATATAGGATAAAGATATAGAATCAAATGTCAATGTTTCATTCTATTTTAATGGTATAAATTATAGTAACCCTAGAAAGATACACAATTTTCTTGCCACTATTTGCTTTTTCAGC
>NW_018397261.1:5717839-5718176 GCF_002168275.2 Theobroma umbraticum
GCACACGCAGTCACAGTGCTGATTTGTCTAAAGTGACTGATGATGATGATGAATATCATGCATACTTGATTATAAGTCTGGAGGCGCGCACTATGGTAGTCCCATTTTCTAACCTTCGAAATGACTTTTCACTTTAATTCTTTATCAAAGTCAATTTAATTTTCCATTGTTTGATGAATTAACATTTTTAAAAAAAGCTTAAAGAGATTTTATCAGTATGAAATCCAACTTTCTAGATTTCAAATTAATGCTTTGTCATTTTGCTAACAAATTAAAAAAAATTGACTTCTTAACTTGCAAACGGCATCACATTTTGACTTTCTGGATTAACCACTTC
>NW_018397261.1:5718186-5718267 GCF_002168275.2 Theobroma umbraticum
TGATGAACAGGTGCTTGAAACAGCTGATCTTTTGACAGAAGTGACTGAAAGTGTAGACTATTATGTTCAAGGAAGAACAAT
>NW_018397261.1:5718277-5718596 GCF_002168275.2 Theobroma umbraticum
AATTTGTTTGGAAGGTGGGACCAGTTACATGGTCTGTATTTGCATGAAATTAGTGTATTTGCATGAAATTAGTGTATTTGCCTTGGTTTGTTGTCAAATTTTCTAGATGAATGATGCTGTACATTTAGTTTTTTCTTTTGGTTGTTATTGTGTTTTTACTTGATTTACAGTTTATAAAGGGTGCTAGTAAATGCTGTCTGCTTTAATCCTTTCTATACCACTCTCGCATTAAGTAATTTTGCATGCCCACTATGCATTTTACGGTCTAAATTAATTTTATGTTCAAACGTATAGTCTTGAGAGTTTTTAGTAACTTCAA
>NW_018397261.1:5718606-5721289 GCF_002168275.2 Theobroma umbraticum
ATTGTTGTCTAATTTGGCTAATTACTGAATTACTTTTCATTAGTAGAATTTGAGAGTTTTCTTGCTTGATAGGTTTGAACTCTGTGCTGGAACATTGCTGTCTTTCCGCTTTCTATTTCCATTTAGCCATGTAATATATTAGATGTTATGCTTCAAACACTACTTTTAACTTGTACTTGTCTCATTATGTTTGCTTATAGGCGTCGAGTTATCCAGGTCTATGAACGTGGTGCTCGAATTCTGGATGGTTCTTTTATGACTCAAGAACTAAGTATTCCATCACCAAACTCTGAATCTAGCCCTAGTTCTGAGAATTCTACAGTAATATCTGTTTCTATTGCTGATCCTTATGTGTTGCTAAAAATGACTGATGGAAGCATTCTGCTCCTTGTTGGAGGTATGTTTCGTCATAGATGATTTTGCGCGTGGGCTTAACTTGTGAATCTGTTTACTTGCTATGGTTTATACCCTTCATAACTTGTCTTTACTGTATTACAAAACTGTACATCATCCTATTGCTTCCATTCTTGGATTTCTTGCTGATTTTACTCTTAACCTTGAATTTCAGATCCTGCTAGTTGCACTGTTTCTATAAACACTCCAACTGCATTTGAAGGCTCAAAGAAAATGGTATCTGCCTGTACATTGTATAATGATAAAGGTCGAGAGCCATGGCTCTGCAAAGCAAGTACCAATGCATGGCTTTCCACTGGCATCGGGGAGTCCATTGATGGTGCTGATGGCGGGCCACATGAACAAGGGGATATATATTGTGTCATTTGTTATGAGAGTGGTGCTCTTGAGTATTAGATGTGCCAAATTTCAATTGTGTTTTCTCTGTGGAAAAATTTGCATCTGGAAGAACCCACCTTGTCGATGCCTATACACTGGAATCTTCTAAGGATTCTGAGAAAGTGAGTAATAAAAGTTCTGAATAATTGACTGGCCAAGGCAGGAAAGAAAATGTTCAGAACCTGAAGGTTGTTGAGTTGGCCATGCAGAGATGGTCTGGAAATCACTGTCGTTCATTTCTTTTTGGATTACTGACTGATGAACAATTCTTTGTTTATCTATCAGTTGCTCTATACTTTGACATTATAGTCTGCTTAAGCAATATTAATGCTTCTAGGCTTAGGAATTTGATATTTATTCATGTCCCGATGGATGCTTACATGCGGGAGGAGATGTCAAATGGAACCTTATCCCAAAGGAATACAATTTTTAAGAATGTTAGTGGTTCTCAAGGGTTCTTCCTCTCTGGGTCAAGACCAGCTTGGTTTGTTGTATTCAGAGAACGGCTTAGAGTTCATCCACAGGTCAGAAATGTGGTTTGTCTGACAGTGAGATGTAAATAATTTAACGGTCTAAAGGTAGATTCAGTTTTTCCATAAAATTTTGCATAATTTTGAAATGTGATTCTTTAAATAGACTCAAATTGACTTTCAATTAAATACTTGGTAAAATTAGACCAAGTGACTTTTGGCTTGTTTGAGAATTGATAATTTTTTTTTGCTATCATGTCTTAATCTTCTTTCGCAAATTCATTTTTTCATTAATAAAATAATAATTTAAATGCCGTTTAATATTTTGCCTAGTTTAGAAAGATGTTTGCTAGAGTTTTTATCTAGGACCCTATGAATGGAATCAATATTAAAACACTGCCAACTTGTTGACAAAGTCACATCCTTAATTGTTGCTTAATGTTATGTGAGCAAGTGTGCTTCTCTCGTTTACTTTGTTTTCATTTTTTGCAGCTATGTGATGGATCTATTGTTGCTTCCACTGTTCTTCATAATGCCAGCTGTAATCATGGGTTCATAAATGTTACATCACAGGTTAGGTACTTTCATATTTTGAAGCAACAGGCTTTTGCATACTGGCTAAAAGCGCTAAATCTTTTTTGCATTTTTTTATTTTTCTAGGGTGTTCTAAAGATTTGCCAAATGCCATCCGCATCAAACTATGACAACTATTGGCCAGTGCAAAAAGTGATCCCTAGCCCACCTTACCATAATAAGAAATTCACTTTTTTCCTTAAATTATTTGTCATTGTACTTACTAGAAACTTTATCTCTTGGTTAGATTCCACCGAGTGGCACTCCACATCAAGTGACTTACTTTGCTGAGAGGAATCTTTACCCAATTATAGTTTCAGTTCCTGTAAGTATATACTCTCTTCCTCTTCTTTATTTCTTTTTGGTATGATACTACTATCTACAATGCTTGTTATTTAAACCTTTACAAGCTAATATAGCCTAGATATGGATAGAACTGGCATGCTGATTTCGTCTTTTCTGGCCTCTAATGATTTGAAAATGAACTTCCATTGTTGACAACTATTCATTCTATCGAACTCTGTGCTTTTGGAATTCTGCAACCATGCATGCAAGCTTTTAGCACCAGGCTGTTGATTTCATAATTCCTACTCACAATAATTGGTTAGATTTATTAAACTTTTTAGCAGGTATCATGACTAAAGAATGAATAGGTCATGGTTTCTCTTTTTCTTCTTAAAGTTATAGCTGCCAATGAGTGGGCATTTTATCAGAGGCTATACAGGTATTTCAATTGAATTTTAATTGGGGAGTGAAATTTGCCTAGGCTTGTGCACTGTATTTCAATGAACTTTTAATTATGAAGTTGTCTTTATATTCTTTTATCAAACTTGATGCCTTTCAATTCC
>NW_018397261.1:5721299-5721401 GCF_002168275.2 Theobroma umbraticum
TTTTGCATAAGTGATAAAGGTCGGACAGATTTAGTGCCTTGATATATTTACTTTTTGGGCTTTTGAGAGCTCTTCATCTTTAATCCTTTTTTTAAAAAAAAA
>NW_018397261.1:5721411-5723059 GCF_002168275.2 Theobroma umbraticum
AGAGGCATTGTTTCCTGAAGTATCATGCTAATCACTGATAATTGCAGGTTCATAAGCCAGTTAATCAAGTGCTGTTGTCATTGGTTGATTAAGAAGTTGGCCATCAGATGGACAATCATAACTTGAGTTCTGATGAGTTGCACCGAACTTATACAATGGATGAGTTCGAGGTTTGGATTTTGGAACCTAAAAATCTGCTGGTCGTTGGGAACTAAGGCAACTATACCAATGCAGAGTTCTGAAAATGCTGTAACTGTGATAGTGGTCACTCTGTTTGTAAGTTTGGTTCTTTCCAGGGTTCTGGTTGTTTTAGTCTTGGCTTTATGTGCTTCATGCTGCTGGAGGAGGGGGAGTTTGGATGAATGATGAAATGCATAATGTTGTTTAGTCTGACAGCAAGCATCTTTTCTATCAAATTTAGCATTTAGAAGAGACTATAATGAATGCATCACACTTCATAGCTTAATTTATTCTTCATTCTAAAAAAGACGGGACAAATTTATAAGTATTGGCTTAAAGGGCAATGTAAGAAATAGGACGAAGCTGGCATGGATATTTTCTAATTGTAATTAGCAAGTCATTATTGGCTATCTCATTCCCCTTTTGCAGTTTAAAAGAATCTCTATTTATGCAATGCTTTATTGCAGAATACTGCCACAAAAGGTGATGAATCCCTTCCGGCTACTGGGATTGCTTACATTCAAGGAGAGGATGTTTCAGGGAGAGGACGTGTGATTTTGTTTTCAATTGGAAGGAACATTGATAATCCTCAGAATTTGGTACTTTTGGATTATCTGATACCTCAACGTGTTTAATCCAAATCTATTCTAGTTTTTGCTTTGTGAAGTTTGTCATCTCCATTGAAGTTATGAATTGAAGTTTATCTTCTCTAGGTGTCAGAGGTTTATTCAAAGGAACTAAAAGGTGCTGTATCTGCTTTAGCCTCCCTTGAAGGTGATCTATTGATAGCTTCTGGTCCTAAAATTATTCTGCATAATTGGAGTGGTAGTGAGCTTAATGACATTGCATTTTATGATGCTCCATTATTATATGTTGTGAGCTTAAATATAGTAAGTGCTACTTAACTTCAGTATCTTTATGACCTGCTCTAGGTGAAAAGCCTGGATACCAATCTGACTTTACTTGTGTCCATCTTATTTATTTTATTTAAATTTTTATAGATGCAGTTTTAAACTCTTTGCAGACTGAAAATGGTTCCTGGTAGCCGTTTGCCTTTTTATTGCTTCATTTTAATGAATGCTTTAGTTAATACGTATAAATCAACTGCAGGTGAAGAATTTTATCCTTCTTGGTGATGTTTACAAGGGCATATACTTTCTTAGTTGGAATGAACAGGCTGCTCAACTTCGCTTATTGGCCGAGGATTTGGCTCCCTTGATTGTTTTGCAACAGAATTTTTAATTGATGGAGGTACATTAAATCTCATGGTTTCAGATGAACAAAAGAATATTCAGGTTAGTACAGCGATCTTTTCTGCAATTTTTCTGTTGTAAATTTATTTGTATATTGTAGTAATTATTTTCGATATAATGAGCTTTTTACCTTGTTCAAACCCCCGTCCCTTCCCCTTTATCTAATGCTATTTGGCTTAGGTGTAGCTAGTGATTTGGTACAAAGAATTACAAAG
>NW_018397261.1:5723078-5725027 GCF_002168275.2 Theobroma umbraticum
ATCAGAATATGTGGTTATTCAATTAGTTTACCGTTAAAATTCTAGGCATCTTTTAGACACTGTGATTGTTGACCCCCATTTCTGTAGTTGAAAGGTCTTAACTTCATCTAGCTGAGGTTTACTCTATAATTTGTCATTAGGCTTCACACTGTTTGAGGTATTTATTGAACCATTAATATGTTCATTCCTTTTTTATATTGCTAGTTCATTTTTTTTTGAAAATTAAGCATTTCATTCATCAACTAGGAATAAACAATTCCCTATAAGAAAACAAGTTCAGATTTAGATTTTAAGTTGCTATCTTAACCCATATCAACTTAAAATATAGGCTTTGCAAAAAGAACACAAAACAAAAGAATCCCAACCATTCCCTATACAAAAAACCCTTTCCACAAAAAAAAAAAAAGGGTTCATCGCAAGTCCTATACATCAATTCAACCTACAATCAAAGATCGTGTCACATCAATGGCAAATCTGATTCAATCAATATCAACAGTGTACACCTCAACTCATTTCAGCAGCAGCCATGAAGCTTAAACTTCAACACAAAAATTAGCCAAATCAAATATCCAATTCCAGTGATTCCCAAACCAAACCATAAACAAACATACTTGTAGTGGAGAAGCAGCACCTTGCAAAAGTCACCAGGTTTCCAATACTCAGGTACATCCTGTTGGAATTCCTTGAATGATGGCTACATCAAACACTCATTCAAAAGAGGCTTTGGAATAACCTAAACAAAAAAGACAAAGTTTGAAGGGACAGAAGCTTCTTTCAAGGGCTGAATTACATGTTGGTGCCCATGTGACTTAGTTCTTGCAGTTCCAGATGCTGTCTACTTCATTTGAGAATAAGTTCTTGCAACCCATGTGACTAAAGAATGAATAGATAACATTTCTATTATACATTTAGGTATAAAGGTGTCAATATGTGAATTTGAGGTGTGGGCATTATAGAAATAATAAAACTTTAAGATGTGGGTATACAGCATTCTTATTATACAATAAGGTATAATGGTGCCTATATGGTGTAATGGTGCATATTAGATATTTAAAGTACTTGACGTGGCATTCCTATTGTGTAAAAACGGCACAGTGGTGCTTATAGAAAGAAAAAACTTTAAATGTGTGGGCATTGGGCATTCTTATTATACATTCAGGTATAATGGTGCCAATGTGTGAAATTGAAATCTTAGTATGTGGTGCATTTCTATTATATGATTGAAGTTATAATAGTACATATTATACATTTAAACTACTTGATATGGCATACAAATTGTGTAATTATGGCACAATGGTGCTTATAGACATAAAGAACTTTAAGGGTTGGGTATGTAGCATTCCTATTATACATTACGGAATAATAATGCCAATATATGAATTTCAAATCTGAACATATAGTGCATTCCTATTATGTAATTGAAGGTATAATGGCGCAAATTAGATATTTAAAATGCATGACATGGCATCCCCATTGTGTAAAAATGGCACAATGGTGCTTTTAGGAATAATAACACCCTAAAGTGTAAGCATGTGTAGCATTCCTATTATACATTAAGGTATAATGGTGCCTATCTGTGAATATGAAATCTTAGTATATGGTGCATTCCTATTAATTGATCGAAGGTGTCGTGATGCAAATTATATATTTAAAGTACTTGACGTGGCATTCCTATTGTATAATAATGGCACAATGGTGTTTTTAGAAATAATAACACCCTAAAGTTTAGGCATGTGTAGCATTCCTATTATACATTAAGGTATAATGGTGCCTATACGTGAATATGAAATCTTAGCATTCCTATTATACATTAAGGTATAATGGTGCCTATACGTGAATATGAAATCTTAGAATATGGTGCATTCCTATTAATTGATCGAAGGCGTAGTGATGCAAATTAGATATTTAAAGTACTTGACGTGGCATTCCTATTGTGTAATAATGGCACA
>NW_018397261.1:5725043-5725354 GCF_002168275.2 Theobroma umbraticum
TAATAACACCCTAAAGTTTAGGCATGTGTAGCATTCCTATTATACATTAAGGTACAATGGTGCCTATACGTGAATTGAAATCTTAGCATATGGTGCATTCCTATTAATTGATCGAAGGTGTGGTGATGCAAATTAGATATTTAAAGTGCATTCCTATTATTTCGTTGAAGGAGTAAAGGTGCAAATTTGATATTTAAAGTGCTTGACATGACATTCCTATTAAGTAATATTGGCACAATGGTACTTACAGAAACAAAAAACCTTTAAATGTGTGAGCATGTGGTATTCCTATTATACATTACGGTATAATG
>NW_018397261.1:5725454-5725554 GCF_002168275.2 Theobroma umbraticum
GGTGGGGAGGGAACATGTTCTTTTGTTAATTTCACTCTGTCTAGGCTCTATTTTGAGCTGAAAGAATAGTTTTTGGATTTTTTTTTCTCTATTCGCATCT
>NW_018397261.1:5725564-5725753 GCF_002168275.2 Theobroma umbraticum
TTTGGGCTCTATTGTGTTCTTTCGATCTGAGTTTCCTGCTCTGCGCTTGGGTCTTGCTGGTTTTGAGGACTCTTGTATGTGTTTGATTTTAGATATTTTGTGAGTCCTACTCATTGATTTCATCACTCTGTTTGGTGTTGTGAATGTCTGCTTGATCAGGTGTTTGCTAAATGATTGTTGATTGCCCCT
>NW_018397261.1:5725999-5726202 GCF_002168275.2 Theobroma umbraticum
GAGATATTATTAAATTTATAAATTAATAATTTATTAATTTATATATTAATTAATCAAAAATTAATTTATTAATATATATTTTTAAAATATTAAACCTAACACATGTATTATGTATTATAATTATATGAATATTACTTAATTACTAAATTATAAATTGTTATTATTTTATATATTTATTTAACTAAAATAAAATCATGAATGTA
>NW_018397261.1:5726772-5726938 GCF_002168275.2 Theobroma umbraticum
AGTTGCTACTTTTATCAGGATTTTTTTTTTCTAATATAGATGTTTTCTTATTCAAGTATTCATGTACCAACCTAATATTTATTAAATGAAACAGCCATTGACATGGTTAAACTTTTTCCATTATTTTCTCTTCCACTTTATTTTCCTATCCTTAATTTCTTATTGT
>NW_018397261.1:5727582-5727692 GCF_002168275.2 Theobroma umbraticum
GTGTAACCCATTATTAAATTAAAATTACCCAAAACAGAAAAAGAAAAGAATTAAGCATATAATGCTAATACACTTTTAGACGTCAAAGTCATTTACATACAGTACTAAAC
>NW_018397261.1:5727792-5763433 GCF_002168275.2 Theobroma umbraticum
GCTGAAAAAGCAAATAGTGGCAAGAAAATTGTGTATCTTTCTAGGGTTACTATACTTTCTACCATTAAAATGGAATGAAACATTCACATTTGATTCTATATCTTTATCCTATATTTACTAATAAATGAATTTTATTAGTACTACTTTCATCCTATATTTAAAATGTTCAATTATGTATCTATGCTCTCCTTATAATTAAGCACATTCTTAAAATCAATATTCTAAAAAAAAATTAACATCAATCAATGGAGCGTAAATATATGTATCAGAATTCAAAAATCTGATTAAGGATAAATATAATAAGATTTCATTCCATTTCATATTTCATTCAATCTAGATGACCAAACACCAGCATTCTCATTGAAATCAAAATTATACTAATTTGATTACCTCAATTTCCATAGGAGTAAGAGGTTGCTTATGCCTTTTCATATTTGGCTGAAAATTGTTTATGTTATTATCGAAAGATAAAAGAAGACATAATTCAAGACAAAAGGTCGGTGGTGCCGCACTGGAACCGGATACTAACCCCAAGTGCTTCGTTTCAAGCCTTATCCTGGTTCATGAAAGCGGCAACCCTGCTCAGCATAGCCACAGCGTTTTCGCAAGTGGGCTTGGCCAAAAAAAACACATGCTCCTCTCCTTGGGCCTCCATAATTTCCGCCTCTCCTCCCCACCCACTCTTCTTCAACTTCTCGTAGTAGTACCAGCCCCTATGTTTCAATAAATCTTTCTCAGCAACACAAACAAGCACCCTGGTGCACCCCAGGCTCGCCAAGCTTTGATCATCGACAGGATTGATCCATGGATCATCGGATCCACTCGTTGTAGGAGACGCCAGACGCCAAATCTCTTCTGTCTTTGCCCTTACAGCTGGGTCCTTAATCTCATCACCGACAGGTTCTTTGCCCCAAAAATATGGATGTGCTAAGACAATACCAACGAGATTAACACCATCCAGCTTTTCTTTGCCAATTTTAATGGCGATGTGGTGCGCTATATTAGCACCAGCGCTATCCCCTGATAAATAAACTTTATCAAAATCAGCATAGCAATTCAACCACTCTTCAGGACCATTTCCACCAAAATGGGAAGCTACCCATTTAAGGGCAGACCATGAATCGTCGTAAGCAACAGGGATAGGGTGCTCGGGGGCTCTTCTGTAATCAACCGAAACAGCAACGATGTTAGCTTCTGAAACTAAGGAGTTTAAGTAATTATGGTACGTAGGAGAAGAGGCCGTCTCTATGCAAAAACCTCCACCATGAAAATACACCAGAAGAGGAAGTTTCTGGCTGGAGGATCTGATGCCTTTTGGGATGTAAAGCCTGACGTATAGGCCAGTTTCTTGTGAAAAAACAACGTCTTTGGATTCGACGTTTGTCTTGGGATCACGGCCTGGAGGGACGGTCTGAGTGCCTAAAAGCCGCTCGACACGACCATCTTTGTATACACGAAGCAAAGGAGCGCAATCGATGGCTATTTCCGACGTGGTGGACTCCATGGCGGTGAAAAATAAGAGAGCAAAGCACGCAGATGGAGGGACCTTGTTTCGTAGTAGAGGCTAGAGCGATTCCAGCGGAACACACAAGAGAATATTTATCTTTTGACAGAACGGTGGGAAGCATGAGAGCCAAAAAGTCCCGTATCTACTGATTTTACGCATCCCCTAGGGGGTTTTTACACTTTATGGCATGATTGATTGGGGGGAGTGCTTCTAGATAACATTTGTTTCTTTATTTGGTTGTCCAATCCTTTGAAGAATAGCCACTTTTTTTTGGAATGATTATTTTTTAAAATTAATTAAAATTAAAAAATAACTAATACTAATCTTTCCATGATATTAACGATTCCTTAGTTGAGAAATGTTTTTAAAAAATTGATAAAGATTAAAATACTCTTTACAATTTTAAAAATTAAATATTATATATTACAAAAAAATATTTTAAATTTAAAAATAGATAAAATTATCAATATTTTAATCATCATAACATTTAAATTATAAATACACTATTAATGTTTAATTATCAATTATTAATATTATTATAAAAAAGTTTAAATTTTTAATTATATATTTGAAAAAATAATATTTCACATTTTAAAAATTAATTAAAATTATTAATATTTTAATCATAATAATATTTAAATTATAAATAAAATATTCATATTTAAATTATTAATTATTAATATTATTATAAAAAAACTTAAATTATTAAGTAAAAAATAAATAATCTCATATTATAATAAAAAATATTTTCATCTTTTTATTTTCTATTCTTTTATTATTCTAAAATTATTTTTATTAATAAAACACTATAATAAATAATAATTATTATTATTTTCTTTTTTTATTCTATCAATTAAATTATATAATAATATTTTTATTCCATTTTTAATATATTTTATGCTCTTAAAATGTCTATTTTATTTTATTTTATTTTGTGAATCAAATGTGCCATTAGAAGCAACCGATTATGGAAAAATCTAAAGTTTGGTTTGAAAGCGGCATCCAGCGAATATTTCGACCAATAAAAAGGGAGAACAATTACAATATTGTCATTCTCGATTGAAGTTTGAAGTTGGAACATTGAAGGAAGGGAGCAGTAAAACCTAGAAACGTCATCACGTAGAGATGACTTTTCAGAGATTGGAGGTTCACTTTGTCCTAACTACGCACGAAAGTCAGGAAAGATAAGTAAGGATGTAGCGACAGCTCGCATTGTCCCCAACGATGGAATTAGTAACAGAAAATGAGAGCAAGAAAAATCTTATATTAGTAGTCCACAGGAAGAAACAAACTGGCTATAAACCTTTGTCCCCTTCCCGTTGTTGCCATGCCTGGCTGGACCTCTCTCCAATCTCCATTGGCATTTTATCACCGTCTAGTTTATTTGTCTGTCCGATATTTCCAGGTTCCAATTTCATTGACATTTCCTTACATCATAATTTATCCTAAAAAAATTATAAATATTGTATCAGAAAAACATTTTCTAACATATTGAATTTTAATAGAATAAAAAAATGAGTCAGTGTATCGATATAATATCATAAATAACTTTCAACGTTTCAAAGAGTCAGCAGGGCTCTGGGCCATCCTTGCGAATATGAGATGCAAATCACTTTGATTGCTTCCCAGGCAGCATCAAATGCAGTAGGGACAGGGTCACAGGGGGCTCTGGAGCTCTTCTGTGGTGGACAGCAACTGCATCCACATTAGCCTTGTTGACAAGAGAATTGAGGTAATTATGATTGAAAGGAGTGTAAGGGAACGAAATACAAAATGCACCGCCATGGATGAGTATAAGGAGAAAGAGTATTGTTTAATTGTTTCCTTATAAGAGAGTATCGTGTCTTTAGACTGGACACCTGTTTGGGAGTCTGTGGAAGAAGGTATGTTTCGATCGGAATATCTCTGGGGGTGGATTGTGCCGGTAGGAGAGGGAGAGCCGGCGAAAGTTAGAAAGAGGAATGAGGGAAATAAACAGAACTTCATAGAATAGGAAACTTAATTAGCTTAAATAACAGACAGAAGCTTGAAGACAAGCTGACCTTAGTTATGAAAACAAAAAATACAAGCCCAAGCGTACCTTCACTATTATTAGCTAAATTATACAGGCGGATTTTTATTTCAACGATGTAGACTCTGACTTTCAGTGATCATGGGGGGCATCAACGATTTAGGAAGGACGATACTTGATTCATCAAATCCATAGCCTTCTGGCTAGCTGGGTTAAATAAATAAAACACATGATTCTCTCCTGGAGTCTCTACAATGTCTATCACCCCATCCCATCCACTCTTTCTTACTGCTTCGTAGTAAGCAACGCCCCTGTCTTTCAAGAAATCTTTCCCTGAAACACAAACCAGTACCCTGCTGCAGGCCAGGCCAGCCAGTTCCTTAATGGCACTTGCTGGATTCATCCTAGGATCATTGCAACCGCTGCTTGAAGGGAAAATGTACTCTATCAGCTCATCAGGCTCATTGTTCCTGAAAAACGGGTTCATCAAAAGCACACCAACAAGTTTGACGCCAATCAGGCCATCGGATCCAGCTTTCTTTGTCATGTTATGTGCAATATTAGCCCCGGCGCTATCGCCAGCGAAGAACACTCTCTCAAAATCAGCATGATCATTGAGCCAGGGCTCAGGACCATCTCGGTTACCATGTGAAGCGACCCACTGGATTGCTGTCCATGCATCATCATATGCAATAGGGAGAGGGTACTCTGGGGCTTTTCTGTACTGGATGGAAACTGCTATCACATTTGCTTTGTTTACAAGGGAAGTGAGGTAGTTATGGTAGATAGGGGAGAAAGGCGACTCAATGCAAAACGCGCCACCATGGATGTAGATGACGAGAGGGATTTTCGCAGTAGGATCTGCGATTTTGGGGAGAAAAAGGCGAGCCGATAGGCTTGATTCTGGTGAGACTAGGGTGTCCTTGGATTGAACACCAGTCTGAGGGTCATTGGAAGGTGGTACTGTTTCTGTTTCACGGAGTCTCTCGATGCGGCCATCTTTGTAAACTCGGAATAGCGGAAATGAAGGGACGAACTCACGGGCTATTTCTGTGGCGTTTGAAGCCATTTTAGAGAAGAAGATAGCTAGCTAAAGCTAAGTGGCTCTAGAAATCAATGAGGGGGAAGAATAAGTCCACTTTGCTTTTTTAAGTCCGAAAAGTAAGACGAATATAAAGGAAAATTATAGTACTAGTACTAAACTGCTTACCTAACACAAATGGTTTGATTTTTGGTACACTGGTCGTGGTTTAAAATTACTAACCTGTGAGAGTGCTAGATGCAGATGCGACTAATTTAGCCATGGAAATATAAAACCCTGAATGATCAGGAGATATCTCTATACAAAATATAGCAGATTGATTTGCAGCCTTGCATCAACTCAGTACATACACAATAAAATGTCATATAGTAATTTGTTTTGAACCATGTATATTGATGCACGCATGTCACTTTTAACTCAGTTTTAAGTTAAATTTGGAATCTAAAAGGAAGAAATGAACGAGTTGAGAATTTGGACACGGCAACTCGGTAAGTTACTTTTTTAATTATCTTATTTACTTTATTAAATTCGGTATCTTCAGCTTCCTCTCCAATTTCCAGATCTTACCTCCATTGAAACATTTCCAAGATCGTAACTGTTCCAAAAGGGTTTCCAATATCTCTTCAAAGAGAGAGACGAGTATCTTGCAAATTAGAGGTGCAACGGGTTTGATGGTAAATTAAGCATGCCGCGATAAATGAAGTAAAATTATAATGGATCGATCGCCTGAAATAAATCTTACTCTTTCTTTATAAAATCAACTATCTTTTTCTTCAAGACCTCAGCTTTGCCATTGTCATGTAAAACATGGAAACAATGATCCTCTCCTTTTGACTCATAAATTTCAACACTTCCTCCCCACCCACTCTTGACCAAAGTTTCATAGTAAAGCTCTCCTCTACTTCTCAACCCATCTTTCTCCGCTACAAAGGCGATTAGCCTATCAGATGCCATTGGCCTCAGATTCGGATCCAAGCCGGGTTCAGTTTCGGGTCGCGGTCGAAGACGGGACTTGTTGGGCAAACGTACTTGTGTATGTCATCAGGCTCTTTACTGCCAAAAATGGATGTACAATAAGTGTCCCTATGACTTTTAAACCAACGAGTTTGGCAGCACCAGCTTGGACTGCAACATAGCGGGCGCTAGTGGCTCCGGTACTTTCACCCATCAAGAAAACCCGCCCCAGATCTGCATTCTCATTAAGCCACGGATCGGGCCCTTGTCCATTTGCATGAGAAGCAACCCATCGTAGCCCAGCCCATGAATCATCGTACGCAATTGGTAGAAGGTGCTCGGGGGCTAACCTGTAATCAATCGAAATGGCGATGATATTGGCTTGTACTACTAGTGGCGCGAGCAACTTTTGGGTGACAGTGTCGAGGGCTGATCCTATGGAAAATCTGCCCCCATGGTAGTGGACAAGGAGGGGAAGCTTCTTACCCGGGCTTCTGGTTTGTGGCATGAAAATCCTGGCCTTGACGCCTGGTGAAACCACCACATCTTTGGATTGGACTCCGGTCTTTGGGTCTATGCCTTCGGGAGCAGGCGTCGTGACCGTGTACCTCTCTACACGCCCATCTTTGTATACTTTGAAGAAAGGTGGACAATCACGGATTATCTCATTGTCGGTGCTTGAATCCATTGGCAAAATATTGCAAGAAAGGTGGGTGATGGAAAACGATATCTGGTGCTGAGGAAATGGCTGGTTTTGGTCCCCTAATTTGCGAAGGTATGGCTCCACATATAGAGGTTAATGATAATATAGTCATGTTCTCATGGAGCTGAAAGCCATGGAGACTCTCTACTATTGGATGGAAAGGTAGACGGGCAGGTGGGGATTTATTTTTCCACTCGACGTCGTTTTCCGTTCTTCGGAAAAATATCTAATCTCTTGTCATCAAGTTGCCTTTTTTCTTTATTTAACGTATGAGAACAATTGTATCCAATTTATATATATATATATGTTTTAAAATATTAAAAATATTTAAATAGAAGTAGAAAATAGTTAAGTATTTTTTTAAACTTTGTTTTATTATTACAATTTAACAACTAATTAATACATATTGATTTAATTCAATCGTGTAAAAAATTATCAAAAATTAAATTTAATATTCGTATGCATATTAACTGATCACGATTTTGGATTCATGTGATTTACCTATTAATTAATCAATACATTTGACAAACTAATTAAAGTTCATCACTTGACCATTATAATGATCAATTTATAATATAAGAAATCATGTAATATATTTTAATGAGATAAAAGAAACAATCAACAAAATAACATAGTACACACAAAGCAAATATTAATTAATTAAATGCAATGTCTCTAAAAGGATGTTGTTATGATTAGAATTTAAAATTTTAATTTCGAATATTATATGAAATAAAAAAGTATTACAATTTATTGTGTAATTTGGTTTTAGATAATGAATGTACCAAACTCTAGTTATTATAGAACGGAAGCTATAGCTAATCGAACATATACAACGCGTGTTGACAGTGCTAATAGAAGCAAAATATTACTTAATCAAATTAATTTGCTTCTCAAATATATTTGTATACATCAAAGTCGATTCGTATATTTCTAATATTTAATATCCTGAATTAAAAATACAAACAATAAATTAAAATTGTCTTGTTTTTACATTCATACATATATTCTTTCGTACGTTTGAAAAACGAGAAACAAGTGATTTGGCTTTAATGTGTGCTGCCCAATGCGCGTACATTGATGTAAATATTTAATATAGCTACGGCCAATATTTATTAAATTGTTTTAAGATGTGTGATCTAAATTTGCACTTTTTAACTGAATTTCATTGTCACCAAATGCGGACGAAAGTGCCAAAGCGAAGTTGACCCGAATAGCCATGACGTCTTAACAATTTTCTATAACCAATATGACTCAAAAGTTTTTATTTTAAAATAAGCTTTATGAGCTTGCTTGACTTATATGTTTTTTTTAACTTAAAAATTATTATAAAATTTTTATAAAAAAATAATTTTTAAAATTAAATTAAATTTATTTTTGTAAGATTTTTTAAAATAATTTGTTTGGTTAATATTATTGTAAAGAGTAATATTAAAATTACTTTTAATAGATGATAACATTTTTAGAATAAAAAAAAGCATGTTTAAAAAAAAAGAAGGGAAATATCTTATGGAATTTCCCCTCAAGCTTTTTTTAAAGTATTTGTTTTTAAAAAATAACTTTTTTAATTTTTTTTCAAAATTCTGTTTAACTCGATTTATGGAATAGTTAAAATAAAAAAGCATACCCCCCATATATATATATGTATATTCAATTAACAATACATTATAACATGGATAACTTATACTCTCTTAAGAGATTAGGTTATAAATATATTTTTAAATATGGATAAATAAAATAATTTTAGATTAAAAAATACTTTGATAATTTTATTAAACAAAATTACAAAAAAAAAAGATATTCAAAAAGATTCTAATATGAAATAAAATCTCATTTAAAAAAATTTAAATTTATAAAGAGTGTAAAGTTGAATTTATCCTTCATCCTGTTGACCGTTGTTTCACTGTCTTTGAGTTTCTGATGCAATGCTTAACCATGATCACATAAAATGCAATTTTCTTTTATTATTTTGCAAAAGAAAAATACTAGTAATTAAAAGGTAGTGAAGAGCTTAATCGAGCAACAGGCTTGGGGATCTACAAAAGAAAGTGGGGCAAACTTCATCATTGATACCATGTACCATACAAGAAAAATTTCAGATTCGGGTCATGGCAGTGGGACTAAGCAAAAACAACAGAAAAGAAATCAGATTTCCCAATGTTGCTGATTTGGAAAGCAAGCCTCTCATGACGACTATGGCTGCTGTGGCAGGCAAGTCTATCATGGTTCCCCTTAAAATAAACTAGGTACAAAATAATGATTTGATTATATTATAGTTTGCGTTATAAAAGTTATTTTTTACAAATAAATTTCAGTTACTGTGAAGTACAATATGGACAATTCTCATTTTTACTACGTTAGATACTTTTTACTTTAACGTCCCAAGCTAACCCAAAATTTGTCAAAAGAAAAATGAAAAGTAATTTCCTCGTGAATCTGTCTCAAAGTTTTAATAAATGCAAAAACTGTTATTAGAATACGTGTCAGACATTTCAACGGTGAAAGAATGAAAGGAAGAAAATCTATTGATTATTCAAAAATTATGTTTATTCAAGAATATATATATAAATAAAATTTTTTAGTTTTTTAAAAAATAAATTAACAAAAAATTTTGCAATCACTCTTTTCACCTTCTTCAAATTTTTTTAGATTCTTTCTACATTGTTTTGTTGTAAAAAATCTATAAGAATTTGATAATCTTACCATACATTTATAAATATTTAATAGATTAATTTTGTCGATACAAAATACAAATAATCATTAAATTTCATTGTATCTTAAAATTTATTGTTTGTAATTTTTTCATACACTGATATAAATAATGGGTGAGGACGGATAAAATTTTAAAAAAATAAAATCAAAACATGTTTTAAAGCGATTGCTTAATATTTTTAATTTTTCAATCATATGTTCTAACAATGTGTATACTAGAATGATATAACTAAGTTCAATAGTATCATATACAGCAGCCTTGAATTTAATTATAGGATTATAATACCCACTTACTATAATTTTTAAATATACATGGAAGCTGTTGACTTACACCTAGATGTGGTAATACTTTACTATAATAAAAATTAAAAGGAAAGTGATATTTATTTATTTATTTATTTTTATTGGTCAAAAAGGAAAGCCATAGCAAAGAATGTGAATAGATCAGTAATTTAGGGAAAGAAAATCTGTTTTTAGTATATTTGAGGAAGTCTAACCCAAAAAAGAAAAACAAGAATCTTGCATCTTAATGTACTTCCATTGTAATGTATGTATTTACAGGAAAAAATTAAATTAGATAAAACAAGTAAAGTTTGAATAAAACATTGCTAAAGAGACATATATTAAATTAAAAAAGAAAATAAAAAGCCAAAACCGTGTGGGACTCACAAGGTTGGTAAGAAAGGTAAAAATTTGCTTTTGATAATCAAAATCATTAGCTCTAGCAACATTATTGGAACAATAAATCTTTTTTCATAAAGTAAGATTATTATTATTAAAAGTGGGCAAGGAAAAAGCATAAATCCGTTAATATATTTAAATAAATAAAGATTTTAAAAAGTCATAATCCCCACAGGTAAGCAAAAGCAGAAACATCGGGAATTTGTATATGAAACGACGTCGTCTGGTATTGTTCGAGGCTTCGAGTCCGTACATTCACACTTCCCGGGTGCATTTGTAGGTTCAGATTGCGCAAGAGAGATCCGTTAAAATGAAGCAAAAGCGAAAAAGCAGAGAGCAGGGCGTTCTTCATCAACGGTATTTGGGAAGAAAGAGCTAATCATTTTGTTCTTGGTGACAATAACGTTCATTTTTCTTTATCTCTCTATTATTTTCCTTTCCTTTTAAAAAAATTTGGGATTAAATTGATGATGAGTGATACTATGAAAGTAACCAGAGATAAAATTAAAAGCTTCTTTTTCTCTCTTTGAGTGAAAAAAGAAAAAGAAAAAAAAAAGGAAAACCCATAGACAAAGGAGTTGCCAATGCCTTTTGATTACCTTACTTTTTGAGCTTTCAAAGCCATGGCCGACGATCTCTGTGTCTTCATTAAGGTCAGTTTTTTTTTTTGGTGGTATGTTTAGTTTGTTCCATTGTCGTTATCTAGAGTGAGATTGAAGGTACTGTTATTAATTTTTTATATTTTCTATTATCATGTGAATATTCTGATCTGGGTTTTCTGTAACAACAGAGAAAAGGATCTTTGTTTTTGACCCATGTTTTTAGGGGGTTTGTTTGCTTTTATCACTTCATGGAGATAGAAGAAACACCCAGATATCATTTTCATGAAAGATGTGTTTTTTTTATTATAATGTGCATGTTGGTTTATTTTTTTTAACGTTAAATGTGATTGATCAATTAATTAATGCTAAATATATATTAAATTAAATAGTTAATGCCTTATTCAACCCAGAGCTGAGATTTTCTAGCTAAATCAGATAAGCGTTTAGTCCTATAGCAGATACCCACGTCCTATCTTTCACAGAGCTCCATTTCATGGATTATCAATACCCAAGTGATCCGTTTTTGTGGTTTAATTTGTTTTTAATACCTCGTTAATTCATTAAATTTCAGGATTCTTTCATCCTAAAGGCGCCAAAGAAGTCTCCACTGTTGTTGAGGATGGTTGTATTGTTGTTTGTAATGGTTTGTGGTGTGTATATATGCTCGATTTGTCTGAAGCAAATAAGCACTGGTAGCACCACTGAGTTTTTGAATATTGGAGTGATTCAAAAGCCGTGTCCTGAACCTAATATTCAGCCATGGGAAATTCCTTACGTACACTATCCAAACCCCAAAACTTATAGCAGGTAACTAAATGATTTTGTTGCTTGTGTGTTTGGTTTCAGTTTTAAGATTTAATTATGGGATTTGTTGTGCATGATCAGGGATGAATGTCGATGCCACCCTGTCCGGTATTTTGCTATAATGTCAATGCAGAGATCTGGGAGTGGATGGTTTGAGACGTTATTGAACAATCATACTAACATAAGCTCAAATGGAGAGATATTTTCTGTCAAAGTTAGGAGGAGTAATGTGTCTTCGATTTTTGAGACTCTGGACAAAGTTTATAATTTAGACTGGTTGAGTAGTGCCTCAAAAAATGAGTGCACTGCTGCAGTTGGCTTGAAGTGGATGCTTAATCAGGTGAGCATCTCATGGCAGAAATGTAATTGCTTGAGTTTAACTGCAATTTGCTAATATGGCTATAGCAGCAATCTTTGGTCTTAGTGAAATATATTATATTATTTCCCTTATGAGACTTTGAACAGGAATTGAGTAGCCTCTTAAACTAAATGTTTCAGTCTATCTGCTATGCAGAGCCTTAGCTATACCACCTAGAGTCATATTAGCAATGGCTAATATAGTGTGCTGAAGCAAACTTTACAACCAGTTGATCAAAGACAAAGCAGAAAGAAACCAGGAAAAACGTCCTTTATATTTTGAATATGCATGTGCTTTTAATATTTTGGTGAATGCAACTAATGGATTCCTTGGCTTCTGGAGGCATGGTTGTGAACTCGTGATCTCTTTCTCTATTTCATTTTTTTTTTAAAATCACATTTGAAATTATCCATTATCTTTAATTCAAGATCCACTTTTTTATGTAATTCTCATAGCAACCGGATGCATTTACCCTGTAACCATAAACCTAATCCCTTAATGCCAAAAAATTAATTCTATGACCATCCTAGCATGTTTCCCCGTAAAACAACCCTGCATCCTGTTGATTTTGTTGCCATTCCAGAATACCACCAACCTTATATTCTTAACCTAGCCTATGGATTGCTGTATAACTGTCACATTGCTGATCATAATTCAGTAAATAATTCTTAAGTGGGTCAATAAAGAGAGGAGAGCTCCTGCACAAGTTCTTGGAGTTTCTTTCTCTTCACGTGTTTCTTCTAGTTCATGAGTTAAGGGGGTAAACTGGACACAAACGTGATGTCTCTTCTAGGCTCCTAACATATTTGATGACCTTAAGGATCATGTCAAGCTTACTAGATATTCTCTTTCCCAGCATGATAACAGAAGAGGGGGCAATAGAATTTAGACCAGAGGTGACCTTCCTTTCTTGAAATGGTAGGGTGTCCATTTAGGGAAGTGGAGGAAATTCAAAGCCTTGCCTTTAGAAGAGACAGGAGAGATTGGAATTGAATAGATAATCATTACTGCTAGTTGATAAAAGTTTCATTATTAGATGTAGCTACTTAAGGTTCCATTCATTTTTTAAGGAGAAGCACAATTATCGGTAAATATTCACCCATACATTAATGGTGAACAGATATCAGTTTTATATATCATTTAATGAAGGTAGTCAGAGACCTAAGAAAACTTTGAAAGGGAAACAGGAGATAAGTTTCTGGCAACCAATAAAAACAGGGGAAAGATGAGATGGCAGCTTATGCATTTGTGAGGGACTAAGGTAGTTGAAACCTGCATTTACAAGTGGAAAAAAATGTATATTAACCAGGAGATTATCCCCTTATTGGCTGATTTGGGGGACTCAAGAGAACATGTATTTAATGTCCTTAATGAGGTCATATTTCTTTAGAACTTGCCTATGAAGATCTGTAAGCCCTTGCGATAAACGTCTTCTTCATGATTTGAGAACAATGGCTGTGAGGAAATATTCATTAACGAATAAAGCTTCCTATATGTTGGAACAATTTATAAAGGTGGTACTTTGTCAACACACATTGCTCTAAGTGTGGAATTGGTAATATGAATATGTGATTATGCTTGTCTTTGTTGCATTGATGATCATGTCCTTTTATTGCAGGGCTTGATGCAGCATCATAAAGAAATAGTGGAATACTTTAATACTCGGGGTGTTTCAGCTATTTTTCTCTTTAGAAGGAATCAATTGCGCAGGATGATTTCAATACTAGCAAATTCTTATGATCGGGATGCTAAGCTATTAAATGGAACCCACAAGTCTCATGTTCATTCACCTCATGAGGTTTCTATCCCTCTCCTTCCCTGTCTCTCTCTCTCTCTTCAACTCACATATCCAAAAATTTTAACTCTTGTGTAATGATTTCAGGCTGAGATACTTGCTAGGTACAAGCCTGCAGTCAATGCAACCTTGCTTGTTCCAAATCTAAGGCAGGTGGAAGAGACAACTAAAAAAGCTTTGGAGTACTTCAAAAGCACCCGGCACATCATTCTTTACTATGAGGATGTAGTAAAGAACCGTACTGTAAGAGAAAGAAAATATTATAGAAAGCTCATCTTTTGCTCTGCTTAAGGTATTTTTTATCCAAGGGTGGGTTCTTAAGATAGTTAATTCTGTTCATC
Organism: Theobroma umbraticum; assembly: GCF_002168275.2. Lineage (NCBI taxonomy): Eukaryota > Viridiplantae > Streptophyta > Magnoliopsida > Malvales > Malvaceae > Theobroma > Theobroma umbraticum. The sequence continues at coordinate 5,741,303 of NW_018397261.1, forward strand.
TCGCAGAAATTAGTAGAGGTTCAAGAATTCTTAAAGGTTCCAAGAATGGAGTTAAGTAGTCGTCAGGTAAAGATACACAAGGGATCATTGTCCAATCACATTCAGAATTGGGATGATGTACAAAAGGCAATCAAAGGAACGCAGTATGAAAATTACCTTTATGGAGATTACAGGAAGTGAAGCACTGGCCTGATGTACATTCTACTATTGACCCTTTTTCTCCTTATTTTCTGTTTGTATCATTGCAGGAGCCAACGGGGAACCTGTCTAGCTACCCTGTTGGAATTTTGGCTGCAGCATGCTCATTTTGCTTTCAACTTCTAAGAAACCTGATTTTTTCCCCCTTAAACCTCACAACTAGAATTCTATTCATTCTTTTCCCCACTCTTGTTTTTCTCTTGCTTTAACTTAACAGAGAAACTCTGCTGTATTTATGCCAATCAAAGGAGAAAATTGCCTTTTTGCGATGTATATGCTCATGTCCGTCCATTTCTTTTTGAGTGTACTAATAGATAAATTTAAATTGATGTGCTCTCATTTTTCTCTTCCAGTTCTTGCAGATAATATTGATTATTGTGATGAATGTTTAAGAAAAGCTTATTTATTACTCATGTCATCTCCCTTTTATAAAAGGCTTCTTAATTGTCTCTATAACTCACATAGTAATACTTCTATGTATAGTAGATGTCACGTATGTACGACAGTGTAACACTGGGATTACATTAAAGGTGGATTAGATCCACGTGAAAAGGCAGAAACGAATCAGTTTGAAGATTGTTGATGTCTGGTGCGGTTGTTGCTATTGGCAAACTGGGCAAGTTGGAGGAGGGGGGCGGTGTTTCCAGCCAACTAAAATGCTTTGCACTAGCTTTGCTTCAATGGCTGTTGCTCTGTCGCCCTCACGGCTATTCTGGCAAGAAGTGCTGTCCTGCTAGCTTCATTTGCCAGGCCAGGCAAGACCAATGTAAGCCCTAGACTGAAGAAAGAGTGGGTACGTGCGTGGCGTCCGAACCCCAAAAGAGAAAAAGATGTGTCAACGTTGAAAGTTCCAGGTTCAGCCTCCAGGGCCTAAAGCATTAGCTGGCAAAAACCGTGGCACACGCTTTCCTTTTTAGTTTACAGCCCACAGACGGCCCTTGCTTTTGACCCACCAACTCGTCAATTTTATTTCATTCCCAAATGTGAACAAAAACGGTGCTCTGTCCTTTCCATGTCTATTCATTCATTCGCTTCCTCTACTTCCCAATTTCGGTACCCTACGATTTATCACCCCTATGATAAACGGCTGACTAAAATCAGGAAAGGCAAAATGATGAGAGAATCCACTACCACTAGCCTTACTAAATGGGATTTGAATTTCAATAACAATAAAGAAAGGGTCAAGTGGGGGTTAACAAATTTGGGGTCCAAAATTAAACATCCAAAAACCTATAAGACTTTTTTCTTTTTTTTTAAAAAGAAACATACACTTTTAGACTATCTAATAAATCTTTATATGGAATCTTCCTTTTAAAGAATAAATAGAAATTCAGCTTCTTCAGACAAAGGAATACAAATTACTACATCAAATATGATGGAAAAAGAGTAAGCACATTTGATATTGGCCAATGCCACTCCTTAAAACTTACGTCTTTTGAAGAAAGCGCTAGCGTACTTGTGCTCAGGGGTAGATACACGTTATCGTCAAAACCGTGCTTCTTCTATAAAAAGTTAAAACAAAAAAACAGTTTAATAACGAAATTAAGTACGAATTTGAACAATAATTTAACAAGTTAATCGCATATTTGTACAGTTTATGAATCTTAACAAATAATAAAATTCAGATTAAGATATTTTAGAAATAACAGATATCTTTATCTGATAACATCTCCAATGATGTGGTATACTTAAAAACAACATGAAGCTTCTGTTGGTAACATCTGCACCTGCATGTCTACTAGGCTGACTTTGTTAATTCTTGAAATGTAAGTCAATAGGAAATTTATTACTATGTTGTTTTAAATGTGGAAAGTATGGGTCTTCATTATATTTTCCAAATCCAAGAAGTGGAAACTTTCCTTAACTTGGTTAATCATTATTTATAATTAGTAAAGCGGGGTCTAATTGGACCGCCGGTTGCATCTGCACCGTCCAGGTCAGCATGATACCCCACAAGACCACCGAGTGGGTCCCCGTGGAAACTCACGGGACGGCAACAAAACACGCAAACAACCACCAACGTTGCAACCAAGGCCCTCGCTATTTTTACCCATTGCTCAGATCCACCGCCCCCCTTTATAAGCTTACATTCCCTTGACCGACGCTTCTCTCTCTCTCTCTTTTTTTCTTTCTCTCGTTTGCCTACTAGCGGAGAGAGAGAAAGAAAAGAAAACCCAGTCTCAGATCAGGTTATATTATCTACATATCAAGATGCAGTCAACCAATGGTCCTGATCTGAACTCAAAACAACAACAGCCGCCACAGCAACAAGGCAGCCAGCAGTTGCAGCAGCAGCAGCAGCCGCCGCAGTGGTTGCCAAACCAGTGGATGGGAGCCATGCAATACCCGGCGGCTGCCATGGTAATGATGCAGCAGCAGATGATGATGTACCCTCATCATTACATGCCTTACAATAATCATCATTTTCAATACCAACAATATCAACAGCAGCAACAAAACCAGCAGCAGCTGCAAGGCTACTTACAGAAACAGCAGCAAGGATCTAACACGGATGAGGTTAAAACGATCTGGGTTGGTGACCTTGTTCATTGGATGGATGAAACTTATCTTCATGGTTGCTTCTCTCACACTGGAGAGGTGAAAAAACAATAATACCATTAACATGATATGATGGATATGTATTGTTATGAATCTTACGTTAGATCCTTTTTAGTGGGTTAAGGAATCTTTTGGTTTTGTGACTTCGTTGTCATTTTTTGTTTGGAGGGTTTTATATGTTTATGGGGTTTAAGGAAAATTAAGGTTTGAGGTTTATGCTATATTAAGAAAATAATTAATTGAACTGAATATATGAAATGGGTCGCAGTTGAAAGTATTTCTTATAAATATGGTGGTCTAATCAATGTTAGGATAAAGGAAAATGCGCTGTAATTAATCATTGAAGTATGTTGTAGACGATTTGTGGTTTATTTCATTTTCAAGATTTAATGAATGTTAAGTTTGTGGTTTATATCTGTTAATGTAATTATGGTAATTTATTTAGAAATGGTTATTTAATTAAGTTGTAGATGTTGCAGGTAATTTACATTTGTGTCCTAAACTTTTTGTCAAGAACATTTAAGTTGGTTAATTTAAAGACAAAAAATGTTTCTGGAAGCTGAACAGACTATTGTGAATTGCCATCATATTAGTACTGGATAAATGTGAGAAGTCTATTTATGCCCTTGTGTCCACTGTCTATTGGATTAGGTTTTGGTTAAGTCAGTTCACATTTCAGGTTTTCTTTTTTGAAAATCACATCTCATGTTATTAACATGAATTGGAAGTGATTTAATTATAAAAAATCCCCAGGTCCTAAAAACCAAAGCAATAACAGTGTCTCAAGTTGTTCTGAAACTAGAAATGCAATATCTTTTGATATTGGGAGTTAGGAGGGCTGGCCAGATTACAAAATCAATTTTGCTTAAAATGCATTTTCCCTTGCTACACAGACTACTCTAAGCCTTTGGTATAACCTTTTTTGTTCAACACGAGATCTTTAACATATATAACTCATTGCTGTACACATGAAATAAAAATTCCCTTGATTTGGATTCAGCAGTTACTGAGATGGTTATGTGTTAGTGTGAAGTTATGGACACCATCTTAAAGAAAGTGCTCAGCTCATCTTGGCATTTATTTCTGAGAAAGTTTTCATGTACCCATGATCTAAGCTTTCTTCTTTTCCTGGCTTGTGTTGAATTCCTATCAGCAAAGAAGCAGGGTGGAGGAGGGGCTTAAAAGACTTTTTATCTTTTAGTATTTATGGAAATTTGAAATTTTGCAATGGATTTCATTACTTTTAGTTTCTGGGAAGATAGCTGCTCACTGCAGATTATATTCTTGAGGTGTAATACCATTATCATTTGAACTTTTTACTTGACTTATCCAGATGACAGGCTATCCTAAGTAAATATGTTCTTCTTGTCATCATCTTTATGCCCTTGCTTACTGACATTTAGTCTTTCAAAATCCAGGTTTCTTCTGTAAAGATTATACGCAATAAGCAAACTGGTCAGTCTGAAGGATATGGTTTCATTGAGTTTTACTCACGTGCAGCAGCTGAAAAGGTTTTGCAAAGCTTTAATGGCTCTGTAATGCCAAATACGGAGCAACCTTTTCGTCTGAATTGGGCTTCATTCAGTGTGAATGAAAGGCGATCGGATGCTGGTTCTGACCTATCTATATTTGTAGGGGATTTGGCTGCGGATGTAACTGATACGATATTGCATGAAACCTTTTCTAGTAGATTTCAATCTGTTAAAGGAGCAAAAGTTGTTATTGATTCAAATACTGGTCGTTCAAAAGGTTACGGTTTTGTTAGGTTCGGTGATGAAAATGAAAGGTCAAGGGCCATGACTGAAATGAATGGCGTATATTGCTCAAGTCGACCTATGAGAATTGGTGTTGCTACTCCCAAGAAAGCATCTGGATACCAACAACAGTATTCTTCACAAGGTATCTTAATATTATATCCTTACCAAATTGGTTTTGTTTTAAATAAAATTGTGAAGTGTCAAAAATCATAGGGGCCCTTTTTGGGTTCTATATGATTTCCGCAATAAGGTTGGGGGTGAGGGGATTGATACTTGGGTGGCCTTCTGTGTAAATCTTCCTCTCTTCAACCTTGGTGGAGTATCCTGATCCTGTTCATTAGTGAACACTGGCATTTCAGAGGAGTTGTATTCTGTTCTTTCCCCCTTTTTATACTTTCTAAGATTAAATTCTAAATCTGAAGCATCTTTTAGTAATGTGAACTATGCTATTTCAAAATGGTTCATCATCTGGAATTTTTTTTTGGTGCATAAAGGCCTCAGGATTTTCTTTATTCCTTGAAGAAACCTGTTTTTGTCATCATGTTCTGTTGTCACTTGAATAAATGACTGATGAGCCAGTTTTTTCTAAATAGTAAAATTGTCATTTCACTGTATTAAATTTAGGAACTTGTAAGAATTATTAAATTGGATCATTATATTTATATTCTCCTTTTTGTTAGCTTTGGTATTGGCTGGTGGTCATGGATCAAATGGTGCTGTGGCCCAAGGGTCTCAATCTGATAATGACTCAAACAATGCTACTGTGAGTCCTTCTGCCTCCTTTTGTCCATCTTCACCCTGATATGTAGCATTGATAACGAAGTTATGTCTCTGCAGATATTTGTTGGAGGACTTGACTCAGATGTTAGTGATGATGATCTCAGACAACCTTTTTCCCAGTTTGGTGACATCATCTCTGTAAAAATACCACCTGGAAAAGGTTGTGGGTTTGTGCAATTTGCAAACAGGTGCCTCCCTATGTTTACTTCACCAGATTGTACTTACCTTATGTTGAAGTGTGGTTACTTTAAGGATTTGCAGCTCTACCGGCCTTCCCAATATTGATGGGCATGTCTAGATTAAGTCATGCAGAGTGATAGGTTTCTGATAGTTGGTATCATGGTTATATTATCATTTAATTCTGATCGTCATAGCAATGTAATGATCACATTCTCTGTTCTCTTTTTAGGAAGAATGCTGAGGATGCAATTCAGAGTTTGAATGGGACAACCATAGGCAAGCAGACTGTTCGTCTCTCTTGGGGTCGCAGTCTAGGAAACAAGCAGGTAAATTTATGCCAAAGTCGATATTCTTAGTAGGCTACCCCCTTATGGCCTAATGCTGCCTTCCTCCAAGCAAAAATGCTTGGAGGGTTTACAATTCCTAGGTCTAAGCCAGGCATTGGAGGCATCTGACGCTGGGGAAAAGGAATAGAAGAAAGATACTCTTTATTCTACACATCCTGCGGAATGAAAAATAAAAAGTGGAAGTTCTTTTTTAAGTCCTAATTAATTTGCCCTTGGTTGCATCATTTTATAGAATAGCATGAGTTGTAATACGGAAGAACTAAGGCAGTTGACGCATCTGATGCTAGGGAAAAGGAATAGAAGAAAGTTACTTCATATTCTGCACGTCCATTGGAATGAAAAGTAAAATGTGGAAATTCTTTGCTAAGTCCTAATTAATTTGCCCTTGATTGCATATTTGATAGAATAGCATGAGTTGTACTACAGTCTAATAAAGGTGGAAATGCAGCCCTCCTTCCACCCACCCTTCTGCAATTGTTTTTCTTTGTTTGTTTTCCCGAGTAACTCAGCTTAGCTTCCCATCCAAGTTTTTGTTTGTTTATATATCATAGCTTACTTCTTAAAACTGGTTTTGACAGTGGAGAGGTGATTCTGGTAACCAGTGGAATGGGGGATATTATCGAGGGCAAGGCTATGGTGGTTACGGTTATGGCTATGCTACACCACCAAATCAGGACCCAAGCATGTATGCTGCGGCTGCTGTTCCTGGTGCTTCTTAAGAGGGTTGGTTTAACAACTACCAATGGCTTGTAATCTGAACTTGCCGGAGAGAATTTAAGTTTATTCATCAGATTCATTATTTAAGTAGGATGGGTTTTGCTTGCTGCTTTAGCTGAATCTTCACAGAATTTTGTAGCTGAATTTTATTTTAAATCTTGGAGTTGTTTTAGAACTGTATTAATATGTCATTGACAACTTGGGTTTTGTGCTTGAGAGGTGTTTTTTTTAATGTGTCGGAAAGCTTCTTTCTTTCTTTTTTTTTTTTTTTGATTTTTTATTTGTTCAGAATTGAATTTTACAGACAATGAAGAAGGATGGACTTAGTCACCGATTCCTACATGTTGGAGCAAATACAATTCTACATTCTTATGGTGTTTACAAGTTATAGTCTTTTACTTTTGTTGCTTCATTGAGGGGCCTGGTCTGGGTTTCTCTGTGGTGTTGTAGCTCTCGTTTGTTTAACATTACTTTTGATCTCCTATGCTCCATGACCATGTTATAGGCAGCCTCATTCTATGTACAACACCAATTTGGTTCCTGCTTTTCGTACTTGCATTTTACTTGATGAAAAGCTACTCTCGACATCTTTGAATGCGACCTAATTAAATTTAACATCCAACATATTAAATACAATATTACAATATTGATATTAAATACAATATTACAATATTGATAATCTAATTGCTTGAATATTCGTCTCATGTCATATATCTAAAATTAGTAACATACATACAATAAAAATTCAAAATTGATTCCAGAAAATTTTAGAAGATTCAAGTGTGGGAATTAAATTATAAAATATTCTGGATCAATCTAACTGCTTACATTTGACCACGATGGTAAGCTTATCAAGGGATTAGTCAGCCATGAAACCATAAAAAATCTTCATGCTCTAGTCAAAATATGAATGATACAATTTTCTTAGATGTTCATTTAATGATACAGTTTTGTTAGTAAATAAATCTCCCTATACCAGCACAAATCACGATTAAGGTTTATATGAAACCTTAATCGTTAAGTTGCAGATGTTGCAGCTTATGCAAGCAACGTTCAATGCAAAAGAAGCATGCGCCACAAGAAAATGAAGGCCACACTCTTTGTCTTCGGCTTGCTTTTTTCGTGTTTTGTGCCCTTTGGACTGTGTTTTGGGGGGACAAGATTTGATCCTCTTGATAAATTCATCAAGGCTCAACGATCGAAACGGATGTGCTTGTCTTCTGTGTCTTAACGATGCAAAAATTTCAAATGTTTGTGTCGGACGTCAAGATGGCTTGAAGGATGCCGACAAAATGAATGCTCTGCCAGGCCAACCTGATGGATTCAACGTCAGTCAGTTCTCGGGGTATGTGACTGTTGATCCTGGAGCTAGGAGACTAGTCTTCTTTTATTTTGCTGAGTCTCAGAAGAAACCTGACACTAAACCTCGTGTTGTTTCTTAATGAAGGCAAAAAATTTTCTTGTTACCCCTGATTTTTCCAAATACTAAACTTTTTCTATGGTTAACAACCGTAAAAATGGTTCTAATCTATGTTCTTTTGTAATGTTCATCAGGATCTGGTTGTTCTTCATTTGGTAATGGGGCAATGTTAGAACTAGGACCATTTAGAGTTAATCCTGATGGCAAAACTCTTTCCTACAATGAATATGCATGGAACAAAGGCAAATCCTGCCCTAATGACTTGAATCTCACTGAAAAAAAAAATACTTGTTATTATTCCATGTTAAACGAGATTTCCATCGTTACATTAAACATATATTCGTTCGTTTTGACGAAAACAGTGGCAAATATTCTCTTTTCGGAATCTCCGGCTGGTGTTGGATTTTCTTATTCAAATACAACATCTGATATTTATTATCGCAGTGGAGATAGCCAAACTGCGGAAGATAACTATACTTTCCTGATTAATTGGCTGGAAAGGTTTCCTGAATATACAAATATATAGAGATTTCTTCATATCTGGAGAGAGCTACGCTGGGCATTATATCCCTCAGCTTGCACAAAAAAATCCTTCCAAATAATCAAAACACAAACCATTCTGTCATCATGTTAAAAGGAATTGCTGTAAGTTGTCTGAATCGGCTCTAATTAATCTTACTATTTTTCTCATGACCCAAGTGAAATTAATTAATTTGATGACTTAAGAAACAGTTATTAAACTAAATAAAGTTAACTTTTTATTCATGTGATATATCACGGAATATATGAGCATGTGGTAGTTGGAGTGGTCATATTATAATATTAAGTCATCTAAAACATTAGTTATCACGTGAGTGATTAGATGATTTTATTATTAGATCACGCAATATATTACGTAAATAGAAAATATCAACTTATATTGAATTAGACAGTATTAACTTTTTATTGAGATTAAAAGCTTACGTGGGTATAAATTAAAAAATAAAAAAACTAAAAATAAAAGTTTAATAGCATAATTAAATATAGTTCAAGAATTCCTTAGTGTTTAAGCTTGTGTATATTTTATACAGAATTGTAATTTTACACTATTTTGCAAGACAAATATGCCACTTAAAAACTTACATGGAAGTGTTATTATATTTTATTTTTTAGACGGGTAATGTATTAATCGACTCTGAAGCTTCAAACAGGGGGATGTACGATTTCTTTTAGACCCATGTTCTTATTTCAGATGAAGTTCATGCGGGAATTACTTCGTGTTGCAGTTTTTCTTCCCTAAAAAATTCAGAAGACCGTGACTTTTACGATGGTGAAGTTTAGGAAGCATCTTTCCAACATCGACGTCTACAGCAGCTATGCTCCTCTCTGTTTGTCTAACAAAACACGATGGGTACTTATAATTGACTCTTGGGACATATAGCAGAACAGTGCCACGTTATTTTCAACTCATTCTTTCGTTTGAAACAGGGCTGCGGATTCGATCCATGTTCAGAAAATTACGTTGATTTCTACCTCAACACTCGTCAAGTGCAAAAATCTCTTCATGCAAGTCTCACTGGGATTCCATATCGATGGCAGTCATGCAGGTATTAAGCTGCCTTGTTCAAATACTAAAGAACAATACTCTGTGGATGATATCCACGGACTAGTAAAGTTTTTTGGTTATTTTTTAACAGCCCCAGCATTAATCAAGCTTGGAGGGACTCACCCTTTACAGTGTTGCCCACCATTCAGCAGTAGATGGCTAGCGGGATAAACGTTTGGCTCTGCAGGTAAACAGTGTCTGATGTTTAAATTTTGCCCTGAACCCATTAATAGGTAGTTCCAATTGTTTGAACCTTTTCTGCAGTGGAGATGTAGATGGCAGAGCGCCGGTAACATCAACTAAATATGGAATAGAACAACTCCAAAAAATTGACCATATATCAGTTGAGAGTCCCTGGCATCCCCTGTACACCGACGGTGAGGTAAAACATGGCCCTACTTTCATTCCTAATTGCCTTAATTGATTCGGTTAATTAGCTTTTCAATACTAATATATATCTATATAACAAGTATGAACTCAATTTCCTTTACTTGTTAAGATTGGAGGGCATGCAGTCCAGTACCAGAATCTTACATTTGTGACCGTAAGAGGAGCAAGGCATTACGTTCCAAGCAATGAACCAGCTCGGGCTCTTGCTATATTGTCATCCTTCTTAAATGGAAAACTTCCATCTTAATTTTAAACCTAATTAACTAGTTCCACTAATTAATAATGAGTGAAGTGAATATTCTGTGTGAAAATGGATCTAGAATAATAGGTATGGTATTGAATGAAATGGAAATATTAAATATATTCTCATTAGTTAGTTTATCTACAAAGTTATGTCATAATTTATGGTTTTTTTAATATAAAAAAAGAATTTATTATAATTTGAATATAAAATTTTTATTGTATTCTTATCCAAATGACATCACGATTATGTTGCACATGGAGGATGAAAATTGTTGGACTAAGCCTCAAATTCCAATTCCTTAAAATAAAAGTAAAGGAGTTGAGCTTTGTATATCCAAGCAGTTGATCAAATTTGACATTAAAAATGTTGAGAGTTGACATTAAAATAAAATCGCATGTTGCAAAATGTATATGTCACTAAGCATGATTTGTTGAAGTCTAATTGGGGATTTGATTAAATGGATTATTTGGGTACCTGTTGTATTCGCTCACACATGTCTTCATCAAACGGAAAAATGGAAACCACGTGTTGAGAAGCCCAGCAGCCAATACGGACGTCAATAAAGAGGTATGTTTGTTATGATGATGTGAAGGAAAATAATATTTAATTTTCATGAATTATGTAAATTATTTCTATCAAAATATAATTTTGTTAAATTTTTATTTTTATTTTGAAATAAAATTTTTTTATATTTAATAATTAATTATTATTATTAATTAAAATATTACTTATTATTATATATTATGTCATATAAATATAATATATTGATATATCACGTTAACGTAACATGATAACACAATTATATAATATTTTTAATTTTTATTATCTATATTAGGGTTATGTAAGTATAAAATAATCGATTATATTTTAATTGTAATTAAATTTATTTAATTTAAAATAAAAATAAAAATTTAATTTAATATAATAAAAAAATAAAATTTATTTAAAATTTTAAAATAATTTTAAAAAGTTTTCTAATTATATGTCATGGTATTTTAGCCACAACGATGACGTATTGTAGCGGCTCAAACACACCCTAGAAAGGCCACTATATATCTACTAGCATATAGATATCTAAAGAGAAAAAAGAAATTGCAAGTTGGGTGTCAAAATCATAGACTATAGCTATCCTCATGCTAAGGGCGGTAACAAAAATCAAATTAAGAAGCAGGACCAGAATCAATTGGGTGGAAACGGGAACTTACAGGGCAAAAAACACACATCCCAATTTCTTTGTCTATTATTACTGCGATTTCACTTTTGGCCCAAGACAAGCAAAAGAAGAACCCTTCTGTCCATAACAGGACAAAGCATTTCTTCCATGTTGTCATGGTGGGCAAGGATATTAATGTCTGTCCGTAAGCAGAGCCATCTTATTTGATATTTCCTCATGTTCTAGATTAGTATGTTGCTGGGAACATTAAAATTAGACAGCTAGTACTAAATTGTTTTAAATAAGTCTGAGGAAGGTATGAAATGGGTTAGCCGCAATTTGGAATTCCACTGGGTCCTGGCAATGCAAGTGGAAAACTGTTAATAAGAGAAAGAAATTATTTCAACGGTAGGCTAGTTTTATAATGGTGAAACAAAGATCGCATCAGTCTGTATATCATGTTGAGGCCTGAAACTTATGGTAATTACAGCTTAATTGCCGTTGCAAATAATATGTTGTTACTATGAAACTCTGCTGCAAGCTTTGACCCACATGTTGAGCTGCCATCAATGCCAACTTAGAATTTTTGGGTCTTCATTGTTGAGTCAGGATATTTTACAGTGCTTACAGCTTTGACTAGCTCCCATTGGAAGCCTAGTCGAACTGGGTTGTCCACTGCAAAATATAAAATTTTTATAGCAGAGTTGCTAGACACTGTGACATTGAACAAGCAATAGCAATTCAATGTCTGCTACCACTTATGGCTTGATGGACTTTTGGGCATGTGATTGGCAAAAGGTGAACATGATGATAAAATCTTGTGTGGGAAGTGAGAACAGGGGATGGTTGTGGATGACTTGACTCCATTACCCAACAAACTCGAACAGACCAGAAAGTCAAAATCTTGTCATAAATGAGAATCTGCTGGCAAAGGTCTTTCTGGTCTTGTCTGAACTGCGTGAACTACAAGATCAAATTAAGGGAAGATTTTAACGAGATTCAAGTACAGTAACAAAATAAATGAAAACAGTTTGCCAAAGAAGTATTGACTGCAAATAAGTCATAACAATTGGATGGGAAAAAAGTATAAAATAATTATATATGTATGCCGACCTCTGTTCACAAGCTTGAAAGTAAACTAGAATCTAGAAGGGTCCATAGCTCTCAAATTTTCAAATGGTTTCTAGTTGTTACCATGGAATGTGGACCATCTAATCTCCCTATTTAAGAGCAGTAATTGAGCAGGACATGCATGATTCAACTGTTCATTGAATGGTTACCAGTTTTCTTCATTGGCTGCAGCACATGACAGGAAATGAGATTTAAGTGTTAATTTGATCTAAATACAAGATTATTATCAAGGTGCCATGTACATACTTAGGCCTGTTAAATCCTGTAGGAGCCTGGATTGCCAGTTCGAGTGCTTGAAATGAAACTCTTCTGGCCATAGCTAGTTTTCATTTTGGGATCAATCAAGAGATGTGCCAAATGGCACTCATTTTGTCCAACCTAATGAACCCCATTCCAACCAAATCATGCAGTGAAAGCCCAGGCTAGAATAAAATCTTCTTTCACCAAGAAAAAAGATGTTCCAAGCCAATTATATTTGTGATTCGCAAACACTGCACGATGATGGATGCTCCCACCTGTCAAAATAACAAGTACTCATCTTATTATACCAAATCAGCATTTTAATATTTAATAACTCAGGGCCTTACATGGCTTGCCTACTTTTTAAACATCGTAATCAAATTAATCATCATCATTCTCCATTTAATTAAATCCACAAATAAAAAAATAAAGGGTACAATAAACAAAGAAATATTATGCAGCCATTTTTTGGTGGCTTTGATTTTTTTATAAACGAACCTTAACTATTATCAATAACCATTTATTAATTTGTTATATATTTTAATTTGGGCACGGCTCCTTTCTTTGCATTTTTATATAAATATTTTTTAATATAACAATTATCCTATTGACATGTGAAAAATTCATGATTAATAACTTAAATCTTACATATTCATGTGAATGGTAATTGTTATACTAGAAGAATTTATAACAAAAAAAAAAAAGTTAACAAAACCCAACCCGTTTCATGTGGTGTAAGAAGAACTAAAAGTCATTTTATGGCAATCTTGAGTTAAAAAGAAACAACAAAATATGTAATCCCAACATTTAAAGAAAGCATTATCGTGAAATTGAAAAAGGTTCTTAATTAACTCAGATTTTAGTAAAAAATATAATGAAAGGAACGATGGCTAAAAAAAATGAATGGTGAGAGTTGAAGCAACAATGCAAGCTTCAACACCTAGCTTAGAAGAGAATAGTTAGATCACATTTAACAGTAGGTAGATTTATAAAGGCGGCTCCTCGTGAGTCATAACCAATTTCCCCTTAGTCAATTTTTCCCCTCCCTCCTCCTTCCTCTCTCCTTCCTCCCTTTCTCCTCCTCTCTCCTTCCTCCCTATCCCCTTATAAATTCCTCCCATTTCTATCTTTACCCTGGTTCTCAAAACCCAAGAAGACAATGGAGATGGAAGTGGTGGTGCCGGTTCCCGCAGTGGACTTCAACTTCGATAGCACATGTTCATCTCCATACATGACTGCTCCTTCAAGTCCTCAACGCTTTGGCAATTTCTTCTTCAGTGCCCCAACCAGCCCCACTCGTGCTTCTTCTTTCTATCGTGACGATGTATCTCATGCCACCAATTCTTCATCTGCGGTTCCTTTCCAATGGGAGGAAAAGCCGGGTACCCCCAAAAGAAAAGGTTTCGATGGCAGAGTCGACAGAGAAGATAAGAGCAACAATGACGATGATGATGGTGATGGGTGTGAAGATTTCGAGTTCAACTTTAGTGGGCAGTTAGAGAGAACTTCTTTGTCTGCTGAGGAGCTTTTCGATGGTGGAAAGATTCGGCCTCTGAAACCCCCGCCTGGCTATGAACAGTTTTCAAGTACCGCTTCTTCTCCGAGGTCTCCAAAGTCTCCAAGATCAACTACTTTTCGGAAGAAAGATGTTGATCCTTTCGAAGCAGCTATAGAAAAGACTCGTAGAAGAGAGGTAGTACTCAAAGAACCGCCACAACAGAAGCAAGAACAGGAGCAAAAGAACATACAATCACAACAACGAGGGAGAGAAAGAACTTCTGGTTCTTCGTCATCATCTGTAAGCTACAACTACGTTCACAAGAAAAGCAGATCTTTGTCTCCTTTTAGAGTGTCTGACATAATGTTCGAGCAAGAGGAAAATTCATCACAATCCGAAAAGACTATTGCTTCCACCACAAGCAATCCTAAATCTTACGTTTCTTCGATCCTGTCCGCTCTTTCATTTTCAAAAGGTAGCAGAAAATGGAAGTTGAAAGACTTTTTGTTGTTTAGGAGTGCGTCAGAAGGCAGAGCAACAAGTAAAGATCCCCTCAGGAAATATGCCCTGCTGTCTAAGAAAGAGCCAGAGGATGTCAAAGCTGCGAGCTTCCGCTCCACGGACAGCCTTGGTTCAGTGTCCAGTTCCAGGAGGAGAGCACCGGTTTCGGCTCACGAGTTGCATTACACGGTGAATCGGGCTGTCTCAGAGGAGATGAGGAGGAAGACTTTTCTGCCTTACAAGCAGGGCCTCCTTGGCTGCTTGGGGTTCAACCCTGGAATGCATGAGATTTCCAGGGGTATTGGGTCTTTGACACGTGGATGATCAAGATTTCCTGGTCTGGTGTTTCTTTGTTGAACATATAGTTTTCAAATTTCTTTCTTTCATGTTTCAAAAATGAAAAAAAAAAATTACATATGGTTATGAATCACAATCTATTTGTTTGTTTATACAGTGTCTCTATCCATGAATTGGACTCAAACTCAAATTGTATGAAATTACGTCACCGATAAAAAGGACAGCTATAGATTATATGTCTTAAACTACTTCTTTGTTGGATTTATTTGGGAAGTTATGTATTAATGTTTAAACAAAAGGCAAAGCCTTGTTCTTTACTGTTCATCATCAAGTAATTAACTTGAGGGCCTGCCAATAACATTTTCTTTCAACGTCAACTATAGCAGGTGCTAGTATTTCCTTTTAGCCAATATTAATGGCATTTTCTATATTTTAAAGCAGATGTTAAAGATCTGCTTGTCCATGGGCTGAGGAAGACTTTCAATGCATAGAAACCAGGCTAGTTTAAGCAGCCGCTGGTTTGGTTGAGTTGATCGGTTGGGTTCCAAATTGCATATCTGGTAGGTGGGAAGTTTCAATTTCAGATTAATCAATCTACACCGGGAAAATGGTTGCTTGATTAGTTTTTCTCTTTAATGAAAACATTTGTTTACGCATTCCAAGCTAGATCTCAGGAAAGTTGAAATGTTGGAGAATAATATCACACAGCATGGCTTAGCCAAAAGATAAGGGGAAAAAGGGTGAGGAAAAAGGAATATTAGTACCACACATGGGAGTGGGGAAAGCTAGTTCCATACCATAATCATTAGGTTGTGGAATAATGATGCTTATACGTTGTATTGAGTTGTTTTGCAGTCAACAAAAGTTTGGAAGAATCATCAAAAACAGATAATCCAAACTACCAAAACCTGCCTTTTTCCCTTCATTTTGTGACCATTAATATGATTTTTCCATCAAACCCCAAGCAGCAATGATGAACTGTTGGCCAAAACGGCCTCTTATTTTAAAAATTGGCTCAACGCATGTGCGTTGTCTTAAAAATTCAACCCATTTAACTTGCTGTCGTCCTTGGTACTTAAAAAGTTTCAAAGAAATAAGAACAAATTGTGTGTAAAGAATGGTAAAGCAGGCATTTAAAATATTTGCACAACATCATCTCAATTTGCCTTAATGATGGTGAAGTGTTTAACTTCTTTTGCGATGCTTTCAGTCCGTACCATTCTCTGTTTTAAAACCAGGCACCAAAAGGACATATAGAAAAATAAAATTAGGTAATAAAACCTCCAGAATGGCCACCATAAAACATTTCCCATTAGAAGTACAGGTAGTTTCCAGTTCCACCAACCTTTGAACACACAAATGTAATCATTTAG
Organism: Theobroma umbraticum; assembly: GCF_002168275.2. Classification (NCBI taxonomy): domain Eukaryota; kingdom Viridiplantae; phylum Streptophyta; class Magnoliopsida; order Malvales; family Malvaceae; genus Theobroma; species Theobroma umbraticum. The sequence goes on from NW_018397261.1 coordinate 5,757,673, forward strand.
CAGCCACTGGCCAGCAACTGGATTTTATTTATATATAATGCAGTAGGCTCAAGTGGGTAAAATTCGACTTCCTTGATAGTTCACCATCATCTTGGCATTGTTCTAGTTTTTATCAGATGTTCATAATTACGATGACGACAGTTCACATTCAGCTAAAAAAAGGGTCTCTAATCAATATGGCATGCAGCCTAGTCATTATAACGGGTAACCAAATCATACACATGACTGCGATTAACTTCATTTTCGCTTCTTATTACAGTCTGATGCAATGAATGCCAATAAGAGAAATGTGAACAAAAGTTAAAGTAAAGGAAGAGGTAGATAATTAATCTACAGTGTTCTGCTTTTGTAAGGCATTTATATCTCATTGTAGGGAAAAGAAGGAGCGACCAGCCATGCATACAATGTTAGCTTTACAGAAAGTCTAGCCATGTCGATTATATAGGAGACCCACATCAAATCCTGCAATCATGGTGGTTAGAGAGGAAAAGGTTAAAAAAAAGAGAGGAGAGCTAGGATGGCAATTGCCTATGATATGTGATGCAATAATGGCTCTAACCCTACTTCATATTAATATGGAAAAAATTTCCATAGTAGAAAAAAAGAAAAAGTTTGTCTCATTTATGGTAATGATAATGACAATGATGTTGATGAACACGATGTTAACATTGCAAGATTGGTGCCTGTTTTTGTTCAGAGTTCTTGGCTTGCATTGCATGGTTGTTTGGTGACAATGACATTGATTCATGATTGTAGCGATGACTGCATGAGTAGTTTCAAGTCAGATTAGGGGATTGCAATTTTGTTATGTTTTATCGTATCATTTACAAGCACTTGAACGATCAATCAACCTGGTCACACCCCTCTCTACATCTCTGTAGTTACTTAGCTTTTTCTTAAGAGCTAGAGCGGATTAATTAATGGAAAGTCTTGTTATTAACTTGAAAACCTTTGAAATTTAGAATCATATGCGGGATGGACTAAACCCTTTCAAGGATTTTGTTTTCTGATATTTCTAAATGCAGTCATCATTCTGCACTTTTTGTGCTCCCCAAGAAACGTCTCTTACCTGATCTACCTGCTTAAATTTGTATAATCTGATCATTTGAATATTATTTATGCATGGAATATTTCGTATTCAAGCATTCTTTTCCAAAGAGAGAGAATCGTGTTTAAGTTAATCAAGCGATTAGTAAATTTGAACGAAATTTCCCAAGAATCAATCAATGATACGGTAGAGAGCCCTTGTGCAAATGACAAACTTTAGTCAATGGTGAAAATGGGGCACCCCTTCTCATAACAAAAGCTGATCATTAACTTAAATTTATTTATGGCTCTGCCTGTCTACATCTACTTTAGGTATATGAAGAGCTAATGCATTTTGCACCAAATTCTTGCTTGAGAAAGCAAGACATCTACACTCATGCTTAATTAACAAGTACGTTCACTCGACTAAGCTTTACCTTTACTTCCATCAAATGTTCATCAATTCCCCTTGTTTGGCGTGGAATACAAGCTTTTGACTGAATTTTCTTGCGCGACTTTCTTGGATAATGATTGAACTTCAAGGGATTGGGTATGGGTGTTCTTGCAGAAGGGTGGGAAGAGAAAGAGAAAAGGGATTTGGAAAGTTAACAAAGACCAAGTCAAAAGTAGTTTTTATGATGCAAATTTGGGAGAAGATGAGGAGAAGCTAGACATTAGTACCCTACCCCACAGTTCGTATCATTTCTTTGCAAGATGGATCGTTAATGGAGGAGGGTTCATCCCCCATTCTCAATGGTAGTTACCCATTTGACTGAGTGATGATATTGAAGAAAACACAAAGCAACAGATTCAAAAAAGTTTAAACTTTTTCTACCATAAATGGTCAATAAACAAAGTGCAAATCATAGTGATAATGTATAAAATTATGAATTAATGGTTCCCCAAATATGTTCAAGTTTCCAGGTTGCAGTGGTAGAGCTGTGTATACTTGCTCGGACGCTGGTTGACTCAAGGCACTATGTTTTTGACTTAAACCAAAAAGGGCGTACCATTGTCTGCCACGTGGTCAATATACTCGAATATTAAATGTTATCTTAGTCGTCCTTTGCCGATTTCCTTGACTTCACGAGTCAAAGAAATGGACCGAATCAAGGTGCGAAGAGATGAGAAGAGTAAGTGAGAAAGGAGCTGGTCTAGCAATTTCCAGCATTTGCATGGAAATATATACTTCATTAATAGTATATAATTTTCATTAATTAATTCTCATAAAAATTTTGCATACAAAGGGAAAGTGGAAGAAGAGCCTCCTCCATTAGCAGAAATATTTTTTTTCATTTCACGGCTGTCAACCACCGAATATATTAAAATTAACGGTGGAGCAGCAAAAAGAGATGGCCGAAAAGGCAGAAAGAGGGGCCTGCAAGAAAAGAAAAGCAGCTAGCTCAATTTAGTAATCCGGTACACATCCAGAACATTTAACTTATTAATTAATAAGTAATCTCTTACTTAAAAAAAACATCGAAATCCCTTGTCTTAATAAAATTAATAATCCGGCATTTTTGTAATTAACTCCTTTTATTGAGAAGCCAACGTCATGTTACGTCTGAAATAATTGTTTTTCTGTCCTTCCGGGAACATATAGCCCAGCAAAGTACTGCTTCACAGCCCCAGCTGCATCCAATAAAACACGTTTCTCTACTGCCCAATGGTTTTGGGTGTAGACATTTGCTGAAGAGGCAGAAATTATCAACCAAGGCTAGGCAGGCGGGCATTCATCAGCTATACATACGCATTCCTGTTGAATCACAACCATCTCGCTAGGCTCCATTCTGGTTTTAATGGCCCTGCATGAGATGCAATCTAGGTGCCCCGGCTCACTCACAATGGTTTCACCCATGCTCTAGTACTATAAGACTATATTATCCACAGCTTTTCCATAAGGAATATACTAAACTCGGGTCTTAAGGGTTGAGGTGAGCTTCTAGACTCTCATTAACAAAGATACATGGAAAAAATATATAAACAAATACACAACTTTGGTTCAAATTTTCTTGGTTAAAATGTTGTAAACAAATTCCATAAAAGTTGAAATGCAGCTGAAATTCCAAAATAAAAGCAAAATTACAAAGAAGGCACAGATGTTACATGCGCAGGAGTGTTTTAAGTTACACATTGCAAATGACTGGAGGATCACAAACATTTGTTGAATTCACGGGCTATTAGCACACACCACAAAGTCCTATTAAAATCAATATTCCACAATAAAAGGAATGTGATCAGAACTGCCATATCGGTTCATTACTTCATTTTTTACACATAATGCATGTTATGCAAGATATCTGTGACCTGCTAATACATGTTCCTAGTGGCTGCAATGAAATACAAATAAAGTACGTCAACCTAAGACCATAAACCAGTTTGGAATTTCTAGTTGTAAAGAAGAAATTAAAAAAAGATGCATGTTAAAGAATGATGTCCACTATCTCTCCATCCCATTCTTCTTACACAAAAACCTAAAGCTCTCAGTACTTTCCCCTCCGAAGCATAATTTATTAGCAGCTACTATTATAAGACAACCAAAAGCTACTTGAACTTATCTAACTAAAAGACACATTCAATTTTGTCCCCGAAATTCCTGCTTAAAATATCATACAATCAACACATTAAGGCAAACAGCCTGGGCAACCAATTATGTGGCTACAATAGAAGCTAATTTGTTTCATCTACTCCTTAAGACACTTTGTTTCCATAGTGAACACAAATAAAGATAGATGTTAAAAACCACAAGGTTTTTAATAGTGATCTAGCAGAAAGAGAGATTAGAGTACAAGACTTCAATTATAGCTTATCCTGTTGTTCAATATGTGTAGAATGTGGTCAAAATTAAGTTTCCCCAGTCCCAAAATTGGGAGAAGAAAAAAGAAGTCGAATAGCATGCTGAAACATACCCATTGTATCAAGAAGACGCAGGATGCTTGCTTGAGCAAGTCCCAATCAGCGAGATCCATTGTACAGACCAAGCAATGGTTTTTCTCTCTCCTCAACTCTCTTCCTTGCAGCTTCCCTTGCTTTTAGTGCAGCTTCCTCTTCTTTAGATATAGCCTTGGGCTTCTCATCTTGCCTTTTTCTCTTAACAGCAAGCGATGATGGAGCACCTTTAGCAGATCTCATGGGATTTAAAGAAGCTGAAACGACAGCCCCAGGTGCAGCCTCATTTTGACTTTGAGCAGCACTTCTGCTTTCTGCAACTGGTCGCACCCCTGAAGTTGGAAATGACTTTTTCAAACTAGGATCTTTTGATTTAAGATTTGCTGAAACTTGAGTTGTGGAGTATGCCTCTTCTCGTGTCACCCACCTGCCTGTTGCATTCCCTCTAAGTAAATATACCACAAATAACACATAATCTAATAGATTATCTCAGAGAAGAAAGAAAGTGAAAAACTTTAAAGTCCAATTGCAGATTCATACCTATAGCATCAGAATAGTAAAAGCCTGACTTTGGATCATGGTATAAACCATTGCTTTGATTGTAGTAATAGCCTGAACTACTGTCATAGTCCCAGTCTGCATCAAACTATATCAATTAGAACAGCACTAAACTCAATGTAAAAATGATACAGAAACCAAATAAATATCATATGCATTCAGATAATAATAATAAAAACTGCCCAATTTGTAAACCAAAAATAAGACATTGGACCTGATAGCGATTAAGGCCACATTCATCAGGCCTACTTCTTGGGCATCAACTACCAAGTTAGCACAAAAACAAAAGTTAAGCAGGGTCTGCATGGCATCTTTTGCAGTGTGATAGAAGACTAAGCCTAAAATCTAAAGTAAGTTGTGTACCAAATATATCTAGGGTAATTTTAGGGAAAAAAAAAACATGGGAAACCACCAAAGACAAAGAAACAGGTGAAGTGACTTTGGACCAGAACGCAACCAATAAGTGTATTGGCACAACAGAATGTGTTGAACAAGACTCATGCTCATGATTCAAATAAGTGAAATAAAGAAACTAGATAAGACATTCATTTTTATGTTATAATCCAAACTCCACAGCTCCACTGGTAATCATAAAAAACTTACTAACAAAGACAATAGTATATGATCTGGATGCAACATAATCATATGCTTAACATATTCCAAAATCTTAGATTACAACCATAACAAGTATCTTAAAAGATTGGAAGTTGAAGATGACTTGTACTTACCTTCTCGACCATCTAATGCTTGAGCATTAGAATCACTTGCCTCAAAGTTTGCAACATCCTTCTGATAACTCCGCTTAGCTTTCTGGTAAACATTGTTAAGTGATAATAATTATTAAAACAAGCAAAAGGCATAAAGCAAAACCATATAGAAGGTTAGGTTACTTACAGCTTCAATTTGTTCAAGTGCACGGACCGCTTCCTTCTGTTCTTTCTCTTTGGCTGCACTCTCTTTCCGCATGGTAGTAAGCCTCTTAGCAACATTTTCTTTGTGCCGTTGACCAAGCTCATGGTTTCGAATACTTGATGGGTTATTCGATATGAAGATTTTGCAGAAATCACACCATTTATTACCCTGACTCACCCAATACTGAACACAAGAAGAAAAAAATAAATAAATTAATGCAAATACAGGCAAATATCTGGGCAAAAACAAAAGAAACTACAAAACAATAAAGGAGCTTAATCCATTGAAAATTTTACTGTAAATTAATAACGACATACAATGTAGAAAAGAAATCAGGGGATTCATCCATAATCTCAAGCATTAAAAAAAAAAAAAG
>NW_018397261.1:5763443-5787044 GCF_002168275.2 Theobroma umbraticum
TGAGGTTTTCAATTTCCTAATTGATTGTAAGCGAATAAAATAAAAAGAAGAAAGCTTTGAGGAGTACCTCAGTCATGGCTGCGACAATCTGAACCGTTAGGATGCTAATTATTCAAAATTTGGGTGCTAATTACTGATGATTTTCGGAATTGCTTTCAAACCCTAGATTCTTTCTCCCTTGTTTCAAAAGGGAATTGAATCCAGCGGGTTTGCTTCCTGTTTAACGGGGACTGGATCCAAAACCGACAACACAGATATCTCACTTCAACAGGGTTATTGGGTCGGCCCTTTTTGGTATTTTCCCTTTGCAATTACACAACAAAGATAGCCGCATTTTCTTCCCTTCGGCAATAAATAAATAAATAAGTTTGATGACAATATTTTTTGTATTAAGGCCACTTTCTACTGTAAGGTTATGTTATTAAGGTCATTTAAATAAATTAATATTGAATATAAAAAATTAGGATATCTCATGATATATCATAATATGATTTTAAAATCCATATATTGTAATTTTACTATAAATAAAGATTTGTTTATAGTGTTAATAGGAAAAGTTAAGAAAAAAAATATAAACTCTAATTACTTTTATACTTTTCCCGTATTACATTTTTTATAAAAGTCAAATTCCTATTTTTATCAAATAAAATTACGAAAATACTTTTAAATATTTTAATAATATTATTGAGTGAAATTAACAATATAACTTTATTTAAAAACATAACGTATCTACAAAATATTAATAAAAAAAACAAATTACATGACGCTATATAAAAAAAGTTTAAATCACTTAGAATTTATGAGAAGTTTATCTGATGAAAATGAGTTGGTTGTTCCCTGCTTCTCCTTTTTTTTTTTCCCTTTCAAATGTTTATCTTTATATTTATATTCATTGAAGTAAATTTAATCGAATTTTAGTTTGTTATATTAAACTTAATTGAACATTAATTGAATAGCTTTATATATTCATCATAATCAACAAAATTTATCTCATAGATTGTTATGTTTGACACACTATGTTTGAAGTAATTGAAAAAGAGTTTGGAATTGGATATTTAAAAGAAAAGGGATTAACAAGTGGGAATGTAGTAATGCTCAGGATCTGTTAATTTAGTTCAGTAAAAGAGAGCAGGTAATGAACAATGAGAATGTTAATTGAAGATTGTACAGATTGCAGCTGCATAAATTTAAACACCCAAAGTGAAAAACAAGGTTTGTTCTGAAACATGAATGATCTTCCGATCAAGTGACAAAGGAAAGAAACTCTGTTGCTTTGACTGCCATGACACACCAGCTGTGAACCCACTCCTTTACTAGATTTCCCCGACCAACTGACCTAGCTAATCAAAACTCTCTTCACACCCTCCGGTTCTTGCTTCGACTGAAACCAAGTTCCTTTTCCTGGCCTCCCTCTGCTGAAAGATTTCAGAAGGAAAGGAGATAAACATAATGGTGTCAAAGTTGATGTTTTCCTCCGCATTCAAGTGAAAATAAAGCAAACCCGAACCCAAACTCACACCCAAGTACCCCATCTTCGTTTTCTTCCCCAAACCCAAAAACCCTAACGCTCCGAAATCCAGAATCTGAGAGTCAGTCGCCTTCCTTTCCTTTCTCAATGGATGAAACTTTCTTGCTAATGTTATCAAATCTCCTTCACCTGCACAACTCTCTTGACCCCACCACTTCCCTCCTTTCCCCTGCCTCCTCTTCGCCTCCTCCCACTTCCTCGCCTTCCCCTTCCTCTCCTTCCTCTCTGCTTTCCTCCTCTTCCCCTGCCCCTCTTCTCTTCTTCACCCTTGCCTCCCTCCTTTCCTTCCTCGCCACTTCTTCCTCCAAGAAAGGATCCAAGAATTCTTCACCTTCGTCAGAGAATAGAGAACCCAATTCCTCTCCTTCTCCTTCTCCTTCGTCTTCCTCCCACTTCTCCATCTCAGCTTTTCGTGCTCTCTCTACCGACCACATCTGGTCCATGGACGCCCAAAGCCGTGACGCCCTATGGCGGTCCTTGTACGGACTCTCCTACCCCGTTTTTACCACCGTGGTTGAGAAGCTCAAACCTTTTATAACCGCCTCAAATCTTTCCCTTCCCTCTGATTACGCCGTAGCCATGGTTCTTTCTCGTCTCTCCCATGGCTACTCTGCTAAAACCATCGCTTCACGCTCTTCTCTGGACCCTTACCTCGTTTCAAAAATCACGAACATGGTGACTCGTCTCTTGGCCACAAAGCTCTACCCGGAGTTCATTAAGATCCCAGTTTCTCGCAGAAGGTTGATCGAAACTACTCAGGGTTTCGAGGAACTTACTTCACTGCCCAACATTTGTGGAGCCATTGATGGGAGCCCGATAAAGGTCCGTGGCTTGAAACTCGACAGGAATTTGATGAATTCTTATAAATGCAAATACGGGTATGATTCAGTTTTGCTTCAGGTTGTTGCTGACGCTAGAAAAATTTTCTGGGATGTTTGTGTTAAAGCTCCTGGTGCGGCAGATGATGCTACGCATTTTAGGGATAGTTTGTTGTATAATAGGCTTACTTCAGGGGATATTGTCTGGGATAAGATGATCAATGTTAGGGGTCATCATGTTAGGCCTTATATTGTTGGAGATTGGTGTTATCCTTTATTGTCATTTTTGATGACACCCTTCTCTCCGGATGGGGCTGGGACACCGGCACAAAATTTGTTTGATGGGATGCTGATGAAAGGGAGGTCTGTGGTGGTGGACGCAATAGGGTTACTGAAAACAAGGTGGAGGATTCTTCAAGATTTGAATGTGGGACTCAATCATGCACCGCAAACGATTGTTGCTTGTTGTGTGTTGCATAATTTGTGTCAGATTGCGAGAGAGCCTGAGCCTGAGATTCGGAAGGATCCTGATGAAAATGGGGCTCCGGCAAGGGTGCTTGAGAGTGAGAAGCAGTTTTATTATTTTGGGGAAAGCTTGAGGCAGGCATTGGCGGATGATTTGCACCAAAGGCTTTCCTCCCGATAATATCTTCACTTTTGAGAAGAGGTTGATTTTTTTAACCTTGTTTATCTGTAAGAATATGTTTTTGAGTACTTCTAACATGGATGAGATAACATGTGTGATTTCACTCTCACTATGTTTCATCTTTTTCTCGTAAGCGATAGAAGTAGATTTTGTGAGAAGTAAAGTTGATAGTTGATATGTAGTGACTTTATCATTAACTGCTGTCGCAAACTAACCTGGCATTGCAAGTTGAAAATAAGAAAGTTATGAGTTTAAAACGGGCAATGCAAAACTTTTAGTTACATCTTATTAATTGATGGATGCTTTTCTCTTCTTTTGCTTGATTAGTTATTATTTGCTTTGATGTACTGTATAGTCATAGTTGTGAGTACTATGTTAAGTTGACCCTGTAGCATTTGATAGAAAGAATCTTGTTTCTTTTTCTGGAGTTCTAGTTTATGGATATATTAAGAGCAGTCTTGTATTGTGTTCCCATCTGCATAAGCTTTTATTCTCTGGCATCTTTCCCTGTCTGCCCTGTGCTGCCATTGCATTTGCCTCTTGCTCTCTCTTGTTTTTTAGTATGCAATGGTCATTTTTGGCATGAATCTTCACGATATATGATGTTCTTTTCCTCCTCCTTTGTTGGACCTTGTACTGAGTGGTACAAAGTGCAATAGGCACATATTCTTTTCTTAGGTTCTGTAAGAGGGATTTTCTAAGCTTTTTCTTGCCCATGCCCTAGTCATCTTTAGTGTTCATCATATTCATTATAAATAAACGGCACCATGCCTTCCTGCTCCTATCCTATATCTTCATTTTTCTCACATCTTTCTTGAAGGTCTAAGGTCTCTAGTAGGTTGATTAGTGAAGACATGCGCTCCTAGAGTACCAGCTGATAGCCTTAAGGTGAAGCTGGAGTAGCAACTGCCTAGTTATGGTCCTGTAGGTTTCATAGATCCTGGTTTACATGACCTAATGTAAATATGCTTGAATGATTCATCTGGATAAAGCCAAGAGGTACTAGAAGATGTGTGTAAGTATACGGGAAAGCAACGTAGCTCGATTTGACATACATAAGTGGTGTAGATGAAGAGATCCTAAACATGTTGGAGGTAAAATTGTGGTAGGCGTTCTTTTCTGTCTTGTTGTAAGGAGATGTATTTTTGAATAAAGTCCTTGAGGAATATTTTTGGAATCCTGGACAAGTCAATGAAATACTCGTTTTGATTCAGGTTGGGCTAGAAGTAAAATCCACCCCATGCTTGTCCTCTCCCTTTTTCGAATCTTTGTGCCTGAATGTCGAAGACACTTTTCATGTAAATGCTTACATTATTCTTAGCGCAGTGACTCTTTGGAAATTTCTATTCAAGATGTACACAGTTATTTACAATGACTAATTACTACATGTTCAGCACCAGAAGATAAAAAGGATGCAAAACAAACATCTCCTTTGCTTTATTACAGTTTCTTTACAAAGAAATCTTGTTCATTCATGTAAGGTGATATTCATTTTGGTAAAACTGAAATATGAAGAAACTTGAATGAAGAATTCAAGTTAAAGAAAGAAAAGGCAAAATATAAAAGCTTCAATAAATCTAGCCAACGATAAATGAATGTGTAAGCACTTAACAAATTACAAGTGCCACGGGATTAGTGCAGACTGCAGACAAAAAGTTTAAACGTTCAGCACCAATATACTGGATTCCATGGGAAGAGTGTCCTTCGTGCCTTGTTGAAGAACCGTAAATATTTTTCCATTTAAAGAATAGATTTGCCAGAAAATCAGCAGTTCCTTTAAGAAACCCCTGGCTTCATCTCATGGTTTAGGAACCCTTCTGAAAGGATGAGGCGATTAGTTATCATTAACCAAAGTCTCCCATTTGTTGTACGTATCTTCTTTGTCAACTTAATAATAACCTTGGTCAAATTGACGTAACAACAGAATCAATCTTCCCAAAGGGGCTTCAAGAATAGCTTGTAGAGTTGTTGTGGACGTCCATACATAGTGTGCCACTAATGGACATAGAGCAGAAAGTAATTTAAACAAAATGCAGTAGAATTGCCATAATTTTTGTTGTTATAAACAGCTTAAGCATGTACAGTACAGTAGAACTTAAATACCTCTTGAGTTGCTAGCAGTAACAGATATGTAAAGTCCCACATGATAAGCCTCCTTCATATTTGAAGATTGCTGAAACCAGGAAAGCTATGCCATTCAGCCTGCTTCCTACATAATGCCCTCTGTGTAATATGAATAACGTGCATGGTCATTACCATTTATCAAGGGCACATCGATTTATACTTCATTCTGCCCATCCTTCCCCAGCATATGCAGTTCAGCCACTGTTTGGAAGAAGGCCATCCTTGGCCATTTCAGTAAGGACATTGAAAGCTGCATCCATGTTCCCTTCTTTGTGGTTTATCTCAACAAGTACTTTAGCAAGCTCAGCATCAATAAGCTTACAGCTTCTAATTGTGTTTGCTATGACTTGACTTATCTCGTCAGTCTTACCATCCATGAATAGCGCTTTAACCAGAGCAATAACAGTCACAGTATGAGGAACAAAACCTGAATTCACCATTTCTTTATACAGATTGTATGCCTTCTGAATGTTTCCACCTCTACAATGACCATGTATAATAACATTATATACAGCTTCATCAGGCTTATAGTTTCTCTGAAGCATCGACTCAAAAACTCGATCAGCTTCATTCATCAAACCATTCATACAAAATCCCTTCATAAGAGCTAAAACACTTTTAAATTCAATATTACTACAGTTCTCTATCAGCGTATCATACATGACATCACTTGGGACAGACTCATCATAAAACAACTTGAGCAAAAGCTTTTTTGCTTCCCTTGTCCTAGCTTGTTTATTGAGACCATTGATGAGCACGCTATAGGTAACAACATCAGGAAGTAAGCCCTTCCGAACCATTTCATCATGCAAAAGAAAAGCCTTCTGTATATCCCCTTCTTTGCAATAAGAATTAATTAAGGTAGTATATGTAAATTCATCAGGAGTGACACCAGCATTCAGCATCTCCTGGAAAAGATCACAAGCTTCAGTAAGTCTACTCTGCTGACACAGACCTTGAGTCAATGATGAATATGTAATTGCATCTGGTGAAAATCCTTTCTCAACCATCTCCTGCTTCATTCGGAATGCCCTCTCCAAATCCTGGGTTTTACAAAATCCAGAAATAATTGTACTATAACTTACTAAATCTGGAGCCAATCCTTTTCCCACCATATCCTGTATCAATTTTAAACCCTCTTCTATGCTTCCAAGCATACAGTGTCCATTAATAAGAGTATTATAAGTAACTAGCGAAGGTGAAAATCCATTCCTACCCATTTCATCTAGTAACCGATAAGCTTCATTTAAATGTCCTTGCTGGGAGAACCCATCAATCAAAGTAGTATATGTTCTCTCATTTGGACGAAGTCCTCTAACATGCATCTGATCAAAAAACTCCATTGCTCTGTTCATATTCCCAGCCTTGCACATACTATGAATCAATGAAGTATAAGTAATGACATTTGGAGTCAAGCCATTCCTCACCATCTCTGCATGCAAAACCAGCGCTTGATGAAAATTGCCATCTTTACAATACCCATTTACAAGTGTATTATAAGTGATCTCATCCGGAGAGAAACCTTTCCAACTCATCTCCTGTAGTACCTCACTTGTTTCCTTCATCCTACCTTCTCTACACAACCCATTGATAATCACATTATAAGAAATCAAATTTGGCTCCAAACCCTTCAATCCCATTGCCCTCAACAACTTAAATGCATTATCAATCTTCTTCAACTTACAATGTGCATCAATTAAGGTATTATAAGTAACCACATTAGGCAAACAACCCTTTCTCTCCATTTCACTGAAAAACCTCATACCCATATATAAATTCCCCGCCGTGCAAAAACCCCTAATCAAAATGTTATAAGTAAAAACATTTGGTGTTACCCCATTTCTAATCATCTCAGCAAAAACCTCCTCAGCAAATCTAACCGGCTTTTTACACCTAATCACCGCGTCTAAAATAGCATTATAAGATAAAACCCCAGGCATAAAACCATTAAATTTAGCTAAATTAACAATATTAAGAGCCTTAACAATCAATTTCAAATGGGCATAAGATTTTACCACCAAGTCAAAAACAGAGGAGCTTGAAGCAGACGAATGGTAGGTTTCCTTGAGGCATTGAAAGACGAAACTACCCTTTTCATCATCGGACGTATTAACGGCAACGTCCTCTGCTAGGGATTGTGCTGATTTGTAGAGCTTGAATTTGGTAAGGATGTGGAGAGTGAGGCATTTGCACTGAGGGGTGAAGAACGGGTGGGGTCGAGCCCATTTTAAGAATTTCAGGATTAGGGTTTGATCGTTTTGGGACTTGAGAAGCAAACAGAGAGCCGCTTCAGGAGTGAAATTGGAAGTGAGGGCATTTAAGCGGTAAGGGTGGCGCTTGAGGAAAGTTAGGGCTTTGTCTGCGAGGAGGGCATCGGCGGGAGATGAGAGGGAAGAGAGTGAACGGTGAATTTGGAGGTTTAATAAGAGCATTTCGGGGAAACTGTGAGAGGTAAGGTTCAACAGAGGTTCTACGGGAAGACCCAGTAGAGCCGTTAAAGTTGGAAGCCCTCGTTTGCAGGGTTGTTTCCACTTGGAACTTTCAAGTTTGTTCCTTTTAAGCTTATTCTTATTTTATATTTGTTGAGTTTCAGAATTTTTCTTTTTTAAATTGCCCACATTTTTTATTTATTTCTTTTCCAGCCGTAAACGGTTATCTAGTTACTTCTTTGTAGCATCGAGACTGCTTACCAATAGTGTTGCCATTGTTTAGTTCCTGTATTACCAAGTCATGGAGAAAATACCTGATCTTCCATTGGAAACAAAGCAAATCCTCCTTTAAAGCAAATATTTCCCTGGCTGGGATAAGCTAGAATTGGGAAAATAAAAAATCGAACATATATAAATAATCACAACGTGTAACAAGACAAATATGTTTGGCCCATTCGGGCAAGCTAAACTATATTTTTACATTGTGATGCCAATGATATCTTTGCTGCCTTTCAAATGATCCCATGACTTCAAACTTCTCAAAGAATTAGTATGAAGTTAAAGCCTCACACCATCTGGGCTGAAGCAGGATGCAGGGAGCATTCCTGTGGAGTCTCCCAACTTAGAAAGATCAATCCATTTTTACAGTATGCTGATGCCGCATCTCATTGAATCTTGAGCAAACATGACATGATAATACTTCCTAGAGTCACCAAAATTCCTTGAAGATATCATTGCGCCTTTGCAAGCGCTCGACCGGATGGACCACGTAACAATTTGACAAACCCAAGGAAACTTAACTTCCCATCAGTATGCCTTATCCAGTCATTAAGAACAGCATGAACTGGAATAGAGGGTCCAAGACCAAGTTCCTGAAAAATTAATTTTCACAAAAGATGGTATCAATTAGTAAGTCTAATTTGTTCCAAGGACTACTGAATTTCACAAACTTTTGTCACTTCAAGCACAGTGCCACTTCAGTTTGCATGCGATGATTCAATTTCTAATTTAGTATCATCACACAGATCATAAGCTATTCTTTAATATCTAAAAGAAATCTGAACTTACAGAAGCAAGTTCCTCAATTACAATAGCCCTGTTTCCATCCTTCTCAAAAAGCTCATATGCACAGCGGGCATGTTGTTCCCAGCGATCAAGTGCCTCAAGTTGATGGACACTTAATGCAGCTGCACAAAATTCTTCAAAATCCATTCTTCTGTATTGAAGTGTATTTAGCTGTGGTGCAATGGAAATTAAATGAAATGTACTTGGATAAGCTACTATTCTATAGCCAAATAGTCAAGGAATGGCTACATAAAGAAAGAATAACAACTAAGTTCACACCGAAAAAAGAAAATCAGGAATGTGAGACTCCTTCATTGCATCTGTTGCATTTTTCATCAGCGCCTGTTAGCAAGAAAATAAATTATCAGAACAAGTTCTTTATTTACTAACACTATGGCAAACCTTTATTTCTATTTCTCTTTTTCCGTTTTTCCATGGGGGTGGGGGGGGGGTGTTGGCGGTGGGAGTTGCAATATGGGAGGCAAGACTTAACCATCTTTATGTTCTCCAAGGTTATGCTACCATTTTTGGGCTCCAATAATGCAAATTGCTCTCTCAGGTAAAAGAGTTCATCCACAGTCAATGTCTTAGACAATGCCTGCAGGAATGATATAAGATTGCTATAGGTAATAGAATGTAAAACCTGATAAAATCCGTTAAGAACAATCCATGTATCAGATCTCCCCACTAATAATCATAAATGACATACTTATGGATCAAGAAACTAAGAAAAACCACTCACCGGAGTTGATTTTAAAGGCTTATTTCTTAGTAGCAAAAATAAAGTTTTAAAAGGTCTTTGATTCTCCAGGGCTTTGTGGAGCTCATCATTTAGGTAAAAGACATGCATAAGAGATCATTTATGGCTTCTTACATCATACTAACAGGTTCACTTACGTATCAAGTCATCAATGTGTCATGCTTTATTGAATTTGCATGACAAATTACTGAGAGAACGAAGTAATAATAAGCAAAGAAACAGAAAGTACATTTTTGCAAACAATGATTTGACCATAAGCGTAATGGTCATAAGACCAGCTGTTAGAACTGGTATATGTAGAGTACAAGAAGAGGATTTTTCTCATTAGCACACACCTTTAAAGCAGCCTTACGCAAAGTTGACGATCGCATATATGCCTTCATGAGCCTAAATATTAAAATATCAAGAGGGACCTTAACATCATTATGATTCTGGATCCAAGGATGACCTGTAAAAGGAAGACGAAGGTCAGCTACTCTAGCAGGATGATTTCAGCAACCTATCATCATTATGAGTAAAAATGATGCACGCACTCAGCGCCTTGGCTGCTGTCATTCGTTTCCTGGGGTCTTTATTCAAAAGGCGCTTCACAAAGTCCTTAGCTTCTGAAGACAAGGAAGGCCAAGGTGCTTCGTTAAAATTTGGATCAGCTTTTAGGACTGATCGGAAGATTCCAGACTCAGTCCTTGCCCAAAAAGGACGACTACCACATAAAAGAATATATGCTATCACGCCTATGCTCCAAACATCAGCTTCTGTACTGTAAGATCTATGTAGAACTTCGGGGGCGACATAGTATGCACTTCCCACAATGTCATTAAGTCTTTCATCTGGAAACACCATAAACATAAGAAATTTAGCAGAATCCCCAGGGCTGAGCGGGAGGAGGCTGAGTGAGCAGAATACAAACCTGGTCTGACAAAATCTGACAACCCAAAGTCTATGGCCTTCAGCAGAGAGTTCTCATCCTTTGATATATATAGAAAGTTCTGGTCCAGAAAAGTGCTAAATTAGATTGCAACAATTAAAAAACACATAAAAATTCTTAATTTATTTAGCCAAATCATGTCCAATATCTACCATAGAAATATGGTAACAGACTCAGGCATGATGATGTGGCATGAGAAATGTCCTAGAATTTTAAGCAGAGAGTAGACACAGCCTCGTCCAGTTCGAGAATTTCCCCTAAACCCCTCATCAGGGCAATTTTCAGCATAGGAAATCATCAAATATAACTCCCATTACATCCCTGTTATGCTCTGTGTTTAAAGAAAAAAATCCAGAATGTGTTTAATCTTGCACCCTTTGGAGATCACTACCTAGTCATGCATTTATGCTTTTACTATTGAGTAAGAAAAAAGAGAATTTGCTCCACCTCTGGTTTAAGATCTCGATGCACCACACCCTGAAGATGACAAAAAGCAACAACATTTAGTATCTGTACCATTACAGCCTTTGCATCGTCTTCTGAGTATTTTCCACCCCTACAAACATAATAAACCTTCAAGTTAGAGCAAACAAATTAAGTGGATAAGAGAGCTACAATAAACAATTCTCAAAATTTGAGCCATCCATTACTAGAATAATCACCTTGCAAGTATTCTATCCAAAAGCTCACCTCCTTCACACAACCTGCACTTTCAATTATGTTACTCAAAATTTTACCTCAGATCAGAGATCAACAGTAACTTATAATGAACCAGCAAGTAAGAAGACCAACTGCCAGAGTATTAAATATTTAAAAATATTTATAAGTACCAGAAAGCAAAAAATGAAGATTAATAGTTTGTAAATAATACCCAAAAGAAATAAATGCTAATGCTTCTTATTGACTTTTCCACATAAATCAATATTGCTGTGCAAAATTAAAATAGGATTATATGAATAGCAGTGCATGTTTCAAGCTTACTCCATTACTATGTAGACATTATCATGATCTTCAAATGCACCGTAGAATTTCACCAGATTGGTATGTCCTGTCAAGGCTCGCAATATTTTCACCTCCCTTCTCACATCCTCAACTGCAATAGCTGTTGTCATCTGACAAAAAAGAATAAACTGTCACGAGCAAAACACATAGAAGACGAACCAAGAGAATAAACAAAATTCAACATCATAATCTCACTTCCTCGAACCTTCATTACCTACACATAGAAAAAGAACCCAGAGAAAAAGCAAAATACAGCATAAGATCATAATCTCACTGCCTTGAACCTTCATTACCTAGAACTTACTTCTCCCGACAAACACAACTTTATTGAAGATAACTAGACATAGAGCTTTTTTCTTCACAATTTATTTGATATTTTCAGATGAAGAAGCAAGAAAATGATAGATAGAAGTGACCTCTGTCTTCAACTTCGCATTGTCAATATAATTTTCATGGTTGACAGACAAATACTGACAAATGCTAACCACTCACATTGTCATTATAATTTTCATAACAGATGTCCGTCTTTATTTCCCAGAATAAGTGGATACTTTTGCCTAGAAAAAATACAAGTGCTTTTCTATGAAAAGAAAAATTTTACAGAACTGACAATCAACTGAAATACTTTCCCTCTTTGAAACTAAGTCACATGGGAGCAACAGGAAAAAAAAGGTTAATTTGAAGAAACTTTCATCAGTTCTATTCTATTGCATGTTGTAAAAGGAAATTCATCCCTATCCCTTCCTCCAATACTTTCTTTTCCCGTTCAGTCACAAGGTGCATCAAAGATCAAAGATTAACATATGAGAGGAGGAATGAAGGCAATACAGCGACTTATTAGCTATTACAAAATCTTAAGCCATCTTGCAAGGAGGGGTAAATTCAATCAACTTGTCCTTGTCATAAGATATTGATCTGCAGCTAAGATTTTGTCAGCCCTCAGTTGAGAACACTCTTATCACGAATCATCTAATATTTGGTCAGTCAAAGCATAAGAACAAAATGATTCAATGTTTCTCTCCACCATGTAAAGGTTCAAAGCACCTCTTTAAGGTCAATTGACCAAATAAAAATTAGGGCCCAACTACATACCAAATCCAGATAATGCTGTGCAATCAAACTACAACCATTTGTTTTTTCGGCTAGGCTGTATGTATAAGCATAACAGAATATAAGGCATTAGTTGACTGGTTATGCACGACCCAGACTAAATTACAGGCCCAAAGTTAAGACCCCATTTAAGACCATAACGCTTTTAATAATTCAGTCTATTCATAACCATTGGATAGCGGTGCTTCAGTAGCAACTGTCAATTCTGAGGTGCAGAGAAAGTGACATGTCAATAAGTTTACGGGAGAATTTCAACATTTTTTTATCATACAATATTCACTTCCACCAGCGTCCAGCCATACAACTTAGTGATGCAAAGGTGCACTTTTTTGGGCCAAGCTGTGATTTAGAACTAAAATATCCAAGTAAGATGCGGTAAGCTTAACACATCAATTAATCCAGGGGGTCAGGTGGACCTAAATAATAAATTATCGATCATAACCAGTGACCCCAGAGAAATCAATAGACAAACAAGTTGGTCACTTTATGCGGTATTACAGTCAAAATCAGACGTAAAGTACTGAATTTAACCCCGCATTTTCTCCATCTAGAAGGAGTAAGTTCTCCCACGATTTCTTCTTCCGTCAAGATTCTATTCACTTCAGACCAAATTCAGACTAAAGTCTTCAACCCACGCACCTTGAAATTAACATTTAAAAGAAAATGGAAACAAAAAATACAAGACTAAAATGTAAATATAAAAACAAAAAACCTCTCTTCGGAAAAGAAATAAAAGATCATCATAAACAGGTCGAAAACTAATGTCAGCCAAAACGGAAATCTAATACTTATGAGAAAGTAAAGCACATGGCCCTTAAATTCAATCTTAAAAAAGGAAAAAAAAAAACCATTTTGTAAGCATACAAAATCAACATTTACAAATACAGATTTGATATGCATTGTAAAAATGTATAAACTTTAAAAAGAGAAAAGCATAAAAGGACCAACCTTGGACTTGGGGATGACTTTAACAGCAACCTGCTGGCCTTTGAACTCACCTTTCTTGAACTTAGCAGAACAAGTGTACCCAAAATGCCCTCTGCCAACTTCCTCTCCTACTTCCAACCTACTCCTCAACTCCTTTGAAAACCCAAATCTTTTATCCAACTCAACTCCTTCCTCCTCATCCTCCTCATCCTCCGCAATTTTTGCCTCATTTTCCGCTTTCTTGATAGTCTTCCGCCGCCTCAGCACCGCCCGGATGTGCTTGGCGGGAGAAGGAGGAGGAAAGGGTCTCCGGAAAAACCGGAGAGGAGTTGAAGGAGTCTTGGGTTTGTTGGGGTGGGCAGGGCTTGGGGTGTAGATGGGGAGGAAAGGGGTGGTTGGAGGGAGAGGAGGAGGAGGGGATTTGGGCGGTTGAGTAGGGGCAGGATAGTCATTCTGCTGGTTCTCTCTTGAGGCAAATGGGTTTGGTTTTGGAGGCTTTGAGGTGCAGGTTCCCATTGCAGAGGAAAATTCAAGAAATCAACAAGCAAATGCTGCTTGCATTTGAGAGATTTTTGAGGTTCAGCTTGTTGCAAGAGACACAGAGAGAGGGCGAGATGAGAGAAGGAAAAAAAATATAAAAACAAAGAGAAAAGTGAGATTTTGCTGTTGTTTGTTGTTGTAAGAAGAGGAGGGAGAAACAAAGAAGTGAAAGTGATTAACGTCAGCCGTACAAGCTTGCATCCACGTGTCATGCACAGGAGCTTTTGTTTTTTCCTTTGAATGTTCCTTGAGCAGTGTGTAAAGGAGTTTGTAAGTAGTTTGCCAGTGGCAATGCCCATACTTCATTGCCCTTCAAAACTGTATAATAAACCCTCGAAACAAGCTTTTGCTCTGTTAAATACTACTAACCCATTTCGGAATCAATGCAACAGCTCCAATTTAGCTTGTCTTTTGTTGTTGTGATCCCTATATGATCCATTGCTGGGAGCTTAATCTTATTTTTCTTTGCTTCTTCTCTTCTTTTTAGCCTATCCATTCATTTATAAATTTTTATGAAACATAAAGTATATTATTTATCGATCGAGATAATATGTAATATTCTTTTAATCATAACAATTGTCATCAAAACTAATACTATAATTCGATTGGTTTACATGTTAAAAAAAATATTACAACAGTAGTTATTTAAGTGTTTAAAATAATGTTCTTACTTTTTGAAAATTGAAACCACTTCTCATAGCTTGTTATTTAAAATTGCCTTAATCCGTAAAAGCGCAATCATATGCTTAATTATTGAACTTGCTCACTTTACTAAGTTTTACCCATTTTGTTAAATGACCAAACTTCACATTTACATAACTTAGTTGAGAAGTTTAAGGATTTTTTTTTCTTTTTTTACATTGATCAAATCTTTGGTGTGCAACAGCTCATAATCATGGACAAAGTGAGGTAAAAGGGATTCATCTTCATTTACTACTTTGGGGCTTTGCAGCCTTAGTGCCTTAGATTTTAAGGGTTTAGCAGCTTAGCCTAAGTTCATCCATTGGGGCCACTAGACTTCTGATTCAAAGACCTCTGGAGCTCACTGTAAAAAATTGTACCATGTTAGTTGCCTAGAAAGAAAACATGCATTGTAATTTTCTCCTTTTTGGCATCTATTTTTTTTTTCTCACACCTTTTCTTGTAAAATTCCTCTCCCCCACTCTATGTGAGATCATGGGTGCCTGCCATTTGACGGAACACGAAAGCTTACTTTACTCAATCTAATCAAAGGTTAACGAAAGCAGCATAGCAAATTTAAATTTTGATTTGTGGGGTTAATTATTCCATGCTATTTTCCCACCCTAAACTAGTAAAAACAATGTCTTTGTTTCTTCCCTTCTCCCAACTAGAAGCTAAAATATTCTTTTAAATGATTTATATATACATATCTTAAAGAGTTCCAAAACAGTCCGAGACAGATACAAACCTTGCAGTACTTGCACATGCAGCCAGCAAAGTAAATTGACATGCACGTACAAAGAAATTTAAGTCAGTAAGGAAACTCTGAGCTCTGATTCTTAATTAGTTGAGGCTTATCCAGGTCACCAGTTTCTTAAGTATACCTTGGGTTATAGTTGAAGCTTTGACTGAAAATCTCTCAACAATGCATGTTCCTGTGTGTGGAATAGGATGGACATCATCATTAAAATATATGCAGAAATCATGGGTTTCATGGATTAATAATGTAGAGATCAAAGATTCGTATAAATGTAACGAATCATGATCTGATTAACCTCAGGGGATTAAGAGCACTAAAATATACCATTGAGGCTTAAAAAAAGCAAAGCACCATAAATAAAGTCACATGGAGTCCATGCCCTATGTTGTTTTTGATCAAAGGGTATTTGCCGTTGTACCAGCCATATATAATATATATTAAATGAGACTTATGGCTTACCTCCTTTTCTTTTTTTTTTCAAAGGGTATTTCTCACTTTTGAGGTAATTCCTCGTCTTGTGATGCCTTCTGACAAAGGTCTAATGATAATTGAAGGTAAAATAAGATTTAGTAAGCGACATATTAGGCCTTTAATTATTGTATAAAGAGTTCTTAATTATTGTAACCGCTTATATATATATATATATATATATATATATATATATCAACACTTCTCCTTTTGAAAGATAAAACAGATATTAATGCAAATGAAAGAAAACATTGAAACTAGACCTATGGTTAGAACTTTAGATTAAATTTGGTATTATCCAAATTGATATGATAGTCAAAGAACTACGTTTCTTTGATATTAATGCATTTGATTCTATATCGATTGGAAAGCTTTCAGTCAAATAATAACTTCGAGTAACACGTTGTAGAAAAATATTCCAACTGTTAGCTATTATAATATTTTATATGAAATTAATTTAATTAATTTCAAACATTGATAATAGAATCTATTAAAAGATGATGGTGTAATATGTCCCTAAAAAGAGATTTTGATACGTAAATACTATAGAAATTAAACCTCATCTAAATAATTCTTCAAAAAAAAAAAAGACCTTGGTTCTTGGCCAAAGAAAAAATCCATTAACTACTTGTAAGTATTATTTTTTTTTTTGTAGCATGTCATGAATATTGCAATTGAACTTCAATCATTAATCTACCAACCAACCAACCATGATCATTTTAGCAATAATTTATCTTGAAAACTCTCTGTTACATATACAATATTATAAAAAATTTGACTTTTTTCACAAACTTTTTTATTAAAAAAAGTGAAAAATATGTTGGAATTGAATTTTTTTTGCAATGAAAATTTCATTGATGATGCTATAGTTGTTGAAAAAAAATTGAAAAATTTATCGATAAAATTTTAACTATTTGATGGAAAATTTTGTTGAAAAAAAAAATTAAAATATCGAAAAAAAATTAATCCATCGATAATTATAATATTAAATTTGTCAAAAAATACTAAATTACCTAAGAAAGGAAAGCAATTTTGGCAGATGATGTTAATCGTGGAAAGGAGTCTCGCACAGTTAAATTGCAACCAAAGTCATGAAAAAAGGTGAAAGCTTTTCCAATATCTAAGAGCAAAGAGAGGATTCGTCGACCATCCCCACATTTGTTTATGGTTTTTCTCTTTATTGTTCCTTAAAGAGTCCTCAACGTTATTCACTCAAAAGGAAGAAGAAAAAAAAAAAAAACCCTTTTTGAAATTTCTCACCCCTTGTCTGAGTCTCACCGCCATGATTGTGTATGAAGAAAAACAAGTGGGATCCCCACTAAATGGTTAAAGAATGCCATTGTTGTTTCTCATCAAGATGTTTTTGACATGTAGGGACGCCATATTGACCATTCAACTGAAGCTATCAATCTGTATATATTCACTTAATCAATGGCATTTCCTGTTACTGTGTGGTTTGGTCCCATCTACATGCACTACCTTTACTCTCTCAATTCTCAGTATTTTATTTTGCATTTCTTTTTCCTTTTTATTTAGTTAGTATGAGGGTGAATTTTTGCATTTCTTTTAGTCATTAATGCATAATTTTTGTTACTTATTCTGGGTACAATATTTTGTTATTCCTTATTAGAAAGGACCTTTTGTTATGTATATGTTATAACTTGTTTCTCATAGTTATAGCTTTTTGATACTCCCTAGTTACAATTTTTTGTTATTTCTTGTTAGATTTTTTATTACGTGTAACACCTATTTGTTATTCCTTATTACAATTTTTTTTGTCACGTGTTACAATTATTTGTTAATCTTTGTTATAACTTTTCGTTATTTTACGTTATAACTTTCTGTTAGTGTTAAATTAATTAAATGTTTAGTATTTTAACTATAATGAAATTGTTAATTTGATATCAGAAAAAAAAAATTAAATTAGGTACTTGATCTTTGTTTCCGTTAAGCTAATTGTATTTTTGACTGATTCTTTTAATCAAATGAGTGATATGTCCAAAAACATTTGATCATAATATATCATAAGTTAAAAAAATCCAAAAAACAAAAAAAAAAGAAAACTATAAAAAATAAAAGAAATAAAAAAGAAAGATAGGAAGGAAATGGAAAGAAAGGGAAGAGAGAGAAAAACTTATTCACATTTGATGTGAGATGTGATATCACAATCTCACCCAACTTAAATTCTTGATGTACTCGTTAAGATCATACATCATAATCATCGCAACTAAGACTGTGATTTACTTGGCTCGAGGCTGCTAATAGGGACTAACCAATAACCGATTATCATTCATGTCTAATGTGAGATGTGGTATCATAATCTTACCAACTTAAATCGTTGATGTCGTCATCATTAAAGTTTGCTTCACTAGACCAAGATTTCACCACTCCAATATAAGTGCTTAATACCAATTATAACGACTCAAGTATAAACACTACTAACTTAATAACTTTCAAACCCACGTAATTTAAAAGATTTAAACTTGTGTTGTTATTAGTAATTGACTTAAATTTTTATATAAGTTTTAACAATCTCATCTACATCTACTTGGGATGTGGTATATCACATCCTTTCTTTGTTCTTTTTTTTTTTCATTTTTCCCTTTCTCTTTTTTTCAATTTTTTAATTTTTTTTATTTTTTTATTTAAAAAATTAAAAAATTGTAGATATTTTAAAACAAATAACGTAACTTTTTGTAAACATATGATATGATATCTAATCCTACATTATACGTTAATGTGATTGTTAATACTTATATAAGAGTTTAAGTTAATCACTATTAATAATATAAGTTTCAGTTTTTAAAGTCCACAAGATTTAAGTTCAACAAATCATTGAGCTAGTGGTGCTTAGACTCATATTGTTACATTAATGGACAAGACCATAGGGATGAATTGACAATTTTGATATCATAGTGTAGATACTTTTCAAGTTATTTAGGATTGATCTTTCAAATTGTTAACTTTTAAGTTAATTTAAGTTTAGATCAATTCAGATTTGAATCATTTCATATTTAGATTGAGTTGATTTTAGAGAGATAAAACGGATTAATCTTTCGAATCATTAGCATTTAGGTTAATTTAAGTTTAGATCAATTCAGATTTGAATCATTTCATATTTAGATTCATTTGCATTTAGATCAATTTGGATTCAAATTGATTCGAATAGGGATCAATGCAGAAATATGTTTGGATGAGTTTAAATTATTGATTTTTTCATCAATTCAGGTTGAGCCAATTTTAGACAAATAAAATAGATTTGTAAAATTCAAATCAGTTTTTGGCAACCCTATTTGGTAATTTCAATACTCTACGTATCTATGAACCTTGCTTGCCTAACTTTTAGTTAACTAGTTATAAAAAATATTACTACTTATTAATTAAAGAATGCAAAAAAGATGCTTGACTTTTGGAGCATTCTGAAATACATTAATTGGGTTATGTGGTAAGAAAAGATGGCATTTAATACAATTACTATTAGGTTTTTTAGAAGAAGAAGAAGCAAAAATCTTTCAACTTAAATTTGATTATTTCTATAAAATAGTGCTAATCAAGGATTGTATTTTTTTTTAATCAATTCTGAGACTAAAAGTGATGAATTTAATTAATTATATCTGTTTTTTTTTTTTGGCGATATGAGCAAACAAGAAAAGTCATTGCCGAAACAAGTTGTTGTCATTTGCAACCTAATCTGAACTAGTAATTAATAACCTAACCTGAAGAAATTATGCTCTGTCTACTTTTAGGGTGCCCACACGTCTATATGTGATGGACATAAGTGTAATGCATAATGCATACGTAAATCATGCATCATAGTCTCCTCTTTTCTCTTGCTTTCTTTCTAATTTTCTCTTTGTTTGGCACCTGTACTGAATTATGCATCATAGACTCGGTACATCCCTACGGACTGATATCATCTTCTTGCATTCATTGCAGTTATCAGCCTCTCTTTTCAGATTGCATCGATTGCCCTTAATTAGTCTATATATTTTCCTTTTGCACGCGTTGATGTAAAATAACCCTATATGTCAGGCAGATGCAAAAACATGTCCATTTGGTTAATTCATGCCATGATCAGAAGATGGTATAACTCTAGTTGATTTGTTTTGTAATTTGGAACTGTGAAGTAGAATATTTTCAGAGTCTGGGAAGGAAAAACAAGGGATGAATACAATGTTAAAAGTAAATAGAGTTGGGGATGATTGGTAACACCTTAACGACTGATAAAGAAAAAACCAGAAGTGATACAATGATTTATCATCGGAATTGCTACCTTTATTGGGCCAGTGAACAGCTATTGAAAAGCTGAACTTGACAGCTCATTGACCGTGGTCCTTGGGCGGAGCCATATCCATTTGATGCTCAAAAGCCACATGAAATCTGAATTAGCTTTTGCAGCGGATGGGCGAAAGCTAACAACAGAGAGAACTACTACTAATCAGTATGTATATATACAAACGTACAACAAAACTTCCAAAATGGTCCCTAAACATTTTGGAACAATGAAAATAAAGAGATTCTGATAGATATAAACAGCCATCAGAATATAGACGTATTCATTTAATAGAAAAGAGGTGAGAATGACATTACAAGCAATGTCTATTTATGGGGAAAATATCACATAACAGTGTCGTTTGTATGCAGTTTGTGGCGAAATTTGTGCTTCATTGGGGTCAAAATGTCAATATTGCTTGTAAGTGATGGTATGGCATCCTCCGCCAATCCATCAGGAGTGTCGTTATTGATTTCTTGTCCGCAACCTATCCTTGGTTGTTAATTTGTTGTCCGATCCTATCCGAACCCATTGCATGTCTCCTGAGCTGGCATACAGTTCCTCTTTGATCGTAACTACAGTGATGGTTTGTACTTTAGAAGATGACCCTTTTGGTTCATTAGAAATTTAATGGGGGATAATTGAAGACAATTTTGTCTCCGATTCAACATTTACAAAGAACACTGGGACACGAGAGTAGAGATCATTTCAGCCTTTTATATTTCATCCATTGCAGGTAACATGGTTCCCTGATAAAAGCAACACCATTTTTCTTACAATAATAAAGAAAGAAGAAGATTATGAAAGTGAAAATTGCTAATTTCATTCGATTAATAAAAAGGGAAAAAGTAATATCCATAATCCATGAAGCCTAAAAGGCATGTGGTGTTGGATTTCTCATACCAGTTCTACACTGATTCCATGTCGAAGTTCAAGCTATACTAAATCCACCAGAGGTTTGCTTAAATAATACTACAATGTGTAATCCCTCCTCATATGAACAGAGTTCTGGATATGCCTTGATCAAATGAAAAATCCAAGAGTATTTGTATAGTTCTAATAACGAAAAATACTACACAATTATAAACTCAGATATTTACCTTTCATTTGACTCTTACACCTCCTGCCATATCAACAGTGAAATACAATGTACCGCATCATGGAACTAGGAAGTAGATCCATCAGACAACGGCATTGTGAAGATACAGAGCATGATTCAATAGCTACATCCAGTACATTGTTCCTCCCGCTCCAGAGAGGCATTAGCATAGAAACAAAGGTTTAAGAAGGGTTATTGAGTATTGTATAACACAGCCAGCACTCAATTTTGCATACCAAGTCCACAAGTACTGGACTGCTTCCAACATGAACGAGATTGCTCATCTGTAAGCGCCAGTTTTCCAATGGGTTCCTAGTCAATCTTCAATCAAGTAACAAGTTATGAATTCTAAACTCCCAGTTCATTCAAACAGGCAACTAATTCAATGCAGAAAGGAAAATGGAAAGATGGAAAATTGCCTTATCAAATGGCTACCCTACAATATAGGAAAGAAGGTGACATAGTTGTAACCATTAGATAAAAAACATTTCCTTCCACCAAAGTTGCCTCAATTCAGGAAGCTCTCAAGGGGTATTCTTTCAAAAGAAAAAAAATGGGTTAACTATCGAATACATTTATATCCCAAATTCATGATAGTAGGCAACAAGCTGCCTTCTAATCAGTTCACGGAATTATGCTACCCGAATAACCAAAATACCAAAAAAATTTTTTCTTTCTTTCCAATTATTGATTATGGACAAGGGTTTTCAATAATCTGTTTCTTTTTTTTTTTTTTTCAGTAGAAGCCGACATATAATTATGAAATAAAGAATGAAGCCAAATGAAAGAGATTTGAAAGGAAGAGAGTGAATAAAAGTAATTCGTACAGAAGCATGAGAGGTGAATAGAGGATGGGATTGTGAGGGCAGACAATACAGGCGTATTTTCCGGTAGAGAGCTTCTTATAACATGACCCATCAACCCCTCCGATAACAACTTGATCTATTCTTCTCATCCCCAGCCATCCCCTCCGAATACACTCATCTTCTTGTCCCTTCCACCCTTTCTCTTTTGTTTCCATGCCGCTCTTCATTCTGGGTATATCAGCAAGAGATGGACGATCCGCCCCATAGGCCTTAGACAAGTCCTTTGGGCCTAAGCTCAGATCCCTTAGCCCTTTTCGTTTCAAAGAAAATTAAATCATGAACTTAATGCAAGAGAAAAAATTCATACAGAATAAGACAAACACTGTCAAACTGAGTTAAAACACTTAGACAAACTTGAAATTTCTCTTATTGAACAAAAATTATTAAGTTGTAGACTATAGTTGGAATGTACAGACACCATTTTTAACTTAAAAACTCACCTTATATATATTACACAACACTAAAATTTCAAGAAAATCATCCCTAGCAAAACACATTTGTCTCAAGCAAAGCTTTATTGTTTATTTCCAAGCTCAATATAAAATAAAATTGACAAACAAAAATATCAATCCATATAATAATTCATATTCACGAAAGACCTTGTATAAGCGTCACTGCAATTTTTTCTACTGTCATCATCTCAATCGATCAACGGTGACCTAAATACTAAATTTTAGTTACTAATTTATTAATTTTTAAAAGATTGTTTTACAACAAACATAACGGTGTATGATGAGTAATTATAATAATTAAAATAAATAAAATAATTATATTACGTGAATAAAATTAATGAAAGTAATTTCAAATCAATAATAAGATTCATAAATTATTATTATTTTAAAATAATTTAAAAAGTTTAGTTTGATGGTTTAAATATAAAGATAATTAAAAGTTTTTCTTTGTACTTGAGAACAAACAAGTCTCATCTCATTATTATAATGTTTGGGATCGACACACCAAGCAGAAGAAGTGAGGTGGGGGCAAGGGTGAGTGACTGATGAGTGAGATTAATGGTGGTTCTTAGTGCAGCGGGTTCGGTGCGTCTCCGTGGGGCAGGTTTTAATTTCTGCATGTTGTGGAGTTGACGTTTGCTTGCAGGAGGAGGGCCGGTTGATGTTCCTTCGGCTTCAGAGGTGGGGAGAGTTGTGTTGAAAAGGGTTGTCTGAAGCTGATTCGTTCTGGTGGAAAGGACAGAAATTAAAGCCCATCTCTAAGTTGGTTGGACTTTGCGTTCATTGTATAGGTTGATCCTACTTTTGTGACCCTTTTGCTTTTGACCTTCTACTAATATAGACCTATCAAAATGGACTTGGCCCATTAGGTCAGTTTATTTTTTTTTTAAATATGAGACGGGTCGGGTTTAAAAATTTAAATTTATATTAAAATTGGACCTAAACGAGTTAACCCGTTTAGGCCCGAGGGCTGACCAGGGTTGATACGGGCCAGCCCGACGGGTCCAAAAAAATTTAAATGTTAGTACGGGCCGGCCCATATTGACAGGTCTAGGGCTGGGGCAGGATCAGCCCATGGGTCAAAAAAATAATTTTAATTAATTTAATAATTTTATATATTTAATT
>NW_018397261.1:5787144-5788027 GCF_002168275.2 Theobroma umbraticum
GGACTGTGTCACCTCTTGGGCCTCCTGGTGGGTCTGGACTGTGGCCCGTGACACGTGCATGATGATGTAGGTGAGTTCAGCATTCTGTTTTTCTTTCAAGATACAGAATTATGATTTAAGAAGTACAGGAAAATGGTTAAGACCTTTTATGTACATATTCTAATTAATGACATTTTGGTTGCAGTGTTCAATTATGATCCCGCAAGCAACACCACATTTCCACACAGCGTACGTCTACTTGCTACCAATGGAGCTTCTTGTATTGTAAATAAATAAAAAGATGTGTCGGATACAACAGAAAGAAATATTGATACAGTCTGTGTTGTGACATATATATGGTGATGAATAAGATGTAGAGAATAACTGGTAAAATATGATTAAGAATAGGAGAGAGAAATGTTAAGCAACAGAGAATTTGAGAGAGAACATTAAAGAAAAAATGCTTAGAGTGAAAGTCAATGTGCCTCCACTCAAAAACCCTTGAAGGATACCAAATTTTTTTGAAAGTTATAATGATTCATTAATTCAAAAAAAAAAAAACCAATAGTTAAACTCCAATCAAAAATACAGAAAAGAGAACAATGTTAAGACCTATGCGCAGTTCCAAGAAATGGCAGAACCTTGAGAATTATATATTTGAGCAATACTAAGTCCACGACCAAAGTATTTCCCTGTATTCACAACACCATTAGTATAGACCTGTCAATATGGGCCGACCCGGCCCAGCCCGACCCTAGCCCTTGTGAGTTGAAAAATATGGACAGAGCCGGGTCAGCCCATATTTTATATAGGCTACAAAATGTTCAGCCCAGTCCACCCCTTGCTAGCCCATGGGCTGGGCCGGGCTAGCTCATTTTTTTCAAAAAAAATTATTTCTACTACT
>NW_018397261.1:5788037-5788145 GCF_002168275.2 Theobroma umbraticum
AGTATACAACTATACTATGATTTAGTCCATAAATTAAATAATAAAACATATTATAAACAAATAAATTACATCAAAAATAAATAAGCAAATACATTACATCAAATATAA